>NC_062550.1:48429761-48729761 GCF_016906955.1 Phacochoerus africanus | reverse complement strand
CTTGAGTGATGCTTTCTTTTTGTTTCATATCCCCCTTCTCTCTGGCATAATGAAGATTTGGTGGTGAGCTGTTTGGACCATGCAAAGAGGGGAATACCTCAGCAATGCTGGAGCAACAGCCAGAACAACCTTGGGTCCTGGCAGCATCGCAGAGCAGAGCTTCCAATTGAGTTTGGATTTATCCATAAAAGAGAAATAAATGCTAATCTTCAAGCCATGTTTCTTGGGGTCCCTGCTTCACAAAGCCCAAACTGGTCACATAATAAAATCTATCCCTAAAAAAGGAACTGGGAAGCATTAAGTACTCAGTATTGTTTAGAAATACCAGTGGAATTAATTTCAATCAGCACCTACACTTGTCTAATCGTACATAAAACAATAACAAAATTAATTGATGATTGAAGACATATACCACTGTTTAATATCCGTTCAAATATTCACCAAATAAAACTCTTAAAGTCCACATGAACAGCTAAATGGTACATTTTTCTTTAAAGTTTGCCAGACTGAATATATCTAAACTTTTCCCACAGGGAACTCATTTCCGTGCTGTTTGAAGACACAAATTAAGCAGGGATTGTAATGGATCCTTTCTTATCCACATTACCCAGATGTCAGTTTGGGTCACCTTGCCCTTAAGAAGTCTGATGCCCGCCCAAGATTTCTTCAGTTGGTAAGGTGTTTGATTTCTCAGTTACATTTGGCTCTGCTTTTTGGCCTCTGTCATGGTTGTCCAATCTGCATTGTGCAGCTGGGTAGTTATCTCTTCATTTCACAACTCTTTCTCTTGGATTTCCTCCCTCCCAAGTATGACTACATTGTGAAGCTGTGTGTGTCCACTAGAGATCCTCTGGCAATGGCGAATTATATGGAACAATATAGCAGTTATTTTCAAACTGTAAATTAGACATCCCTTTTCTTCAAAAACACTTTTGGCCATGTGCACTTAGATTCCAGGAAGACATCATGTATTTGGACTTTGTTTCATTCTCTCTTCTGTTTTACCAATTTAACTTATAGTTGCCTTCTTGGATAGACTAGTTTAGTTTTCTCATTGTTAGGAGTATTGAATCCATATCCACAGGGCCACCTTTCCTTCTCTAAATATTTCATCACAGCACTTTCCTAAAAATGAGTGTTCTTTGCCTAAAATGAACTCTGGTGCCTACTGACTACATTTGGACCTGTCAGTTTGCCTCATGGGGGAAATAAATTGAATCTACCTTCTTTTGTGGTTAGATAGTTACTCCTTTGGTCTATGACTTCATAACTTGAAATTTAGGAACATTTTATGATCCAGTTTCTTTAAAAAATTAGAATAGAATCCAATTGAATATATTGAACCCTCAAACTGCAACTGCACTGTCTTAACATTATTGCTTTTCTTCCAAGTGTAATCATGCTTGTGTTACCTCCTCCTGCTGTCTGCATATTCTCTGAAGAATCATTTCCATGAATGATATTCTTCAAGATCTTGACCTTAAGTTGCTCAACTGTAGCTCCAGGCTCAGATTTCCTACATCTCTGATGTCATGGGTCTACTTTCTATTCCCTTATGTCTACTTTATTCACTTCCTTGTTAAGCCTTGACTCCATAGACTTATTCAAATAAATACATTTATTACAGCTTCAGAATTCCCTGCTACTTTAAGCATCTTGGAAGCATATTCTCTTCATTGCCTCTATCTCTCCTATAGTGGCTAGTACAAAATACACTCAAAAAACATTTTTTACACTAAAAAGAATGTAAGAAATATTTCTTCCAGTGGCTAAAAAATGTTTTAAGCATCATTTTTTTTTTAACTTGCGGAAGAATGCAATTTTTTTTTTCTCCCTAGCAGATTCCCAGGGAATTCAAGGCCAGATCCAGAGAACTTCTGGTTACTGAATCCTGTTCAAGATAATACCTATTTTTCTCTTCTGGTCAAAGGTAGGTTTTACATAAGTGTTTTATGTTCTCATTTGAGCTTAGAAGATTTATTACATTTTCCTCCTCTTTTTCACTTGGGCTTTTGGAGGAAAAAGTCAGATTTAGAATAGTATGTTAAGACTGATTTTTGAACATGTTCAAAAGATAGTCAGTAGTGGTCAAGTTCTTTCACTCCTCCCAGACCCCAGTGACCTGTAGGACCCTGTAAGCTCCTGTGTTCCTTCTTGAATTCTGTCGTGTTAGATTTAGGATTTTGGAAGACAGAGAATTTTAGAGAGCATATTTTATTTTCAGTGTTCTGATGCATGTAGGAACTTCTAAATTACTTTTAAGATGTTATAAGTAGGTTATTAAAATTAAGTAATTGATAATGGGTTTTTCCTCATTTATTCACTTTTTAGAGTAAGAAACAAAGAAAACATTATTTTGCCAAATCCTTTGCCAAGAAACACCCCCACATCTCTAGGGTACCTTTGAAGACAGAGGTATAGACTGTTGTGCCTATAGCCAGTGAAATGACCTCTGTCATCTTACAATCCAATCATGAACAGCAGGGTGGGTTCTCAGAAGCTATATATATGAAAAAGAAGAAACTATACCTAAACATGTTTTGTGGATATACTCTCATTTATATCCTCATTTCTGAGGCAGGAAATAGTACAGCTTTCCTGTAGACTGTGGGATTTACAGAACCCTTTGCAGGAAAGCCTTAAAGTGTGAGTCTTTGGACACCAGCTTAGATTTCTCAGTCATTTTTCCTCTAGTCAGTATTTTCAAAGGAATTTAGCTGGCACCAGACTCCATTTCTTCTGAATTCCTATAGTTACTTTAGTCTGCCACGTAATTTAAACCTCAGTATGCTTTTTGTGTTAATATTGTTGTAATTGTGTAGTGCTAGGGGTTTGCATGACATTGGAAGAAGAACAGAAAGCTTAACTTTGAATGTTGGCTTATTATTGACAATCCATTTGGATTTACCCAAATCACATTCTCCTTGAACCTTGGTTTCTCATGTGAAAAATGGGAACAAAAATTTAACTTTGCTAGATTTGTAGGATGATTTTATGTAAAAGTACCTTTTGCAAAGTATTCCCTGAATAAATGTTAGCTACTATTATAAGTTACTATCTATTTTATTTTTCTTTCCTCCAATATAAATATAAATGGTATATTCAGCAAGTATATTTCAAAAACATGAGAAGCCTAAAATTTCACAATGCTTGCACACTAACAATTTAGTTTACCCCTTTTTCAAGAATGCTGATAGGAGACATGACAACCCCGGGTCAGAGACAAAAGACAATTTACTATTGACAGCAATGGCAATAAGGCAAAATGCTAGCATTTCTGTGCTTGTTCTTTAAGCCACACTTCCTACAGCAAAGAGGGACAGAAGCTACCTGTAAAGACAGTTAGTTGCTTTACAGGACAGGGACCCTAAGCTTAATGAACCTAATTATTTTTAGAGAAGTAACTGTGTCTGCCATTTGCTCCAAAAGGGGGCATCTTCCAAAGCTATAAGGAAACTTTCCTTTGTCTAGGGAACATTAACTATCTTTCAGGACTGTTTGGAACACAAACACCCTTAAAAATATAGCTGAGAACAAAGGGCAATCAGTGCCTTGCTCACACAACATGCAAGACGTATAAGAAATGTTAGAGACTCATGCAAAATTGTCTCCCATCTATATGACTATGGGATATAATCAAAAGATAGTGTTAGGGTTTAATTAGCATGTTTTAACTATGATAGAATAATTGGGATCGGGCTTATTACCCTATAGTAAATAACTAGAAAACTGAAAAAATTACACATGGAAATGGTTTTCATTCATTGGACAATAGACAACAGATGACTCTGGTTTCTGAGATAAGAAAAATGAAAGCTAGGAGCTGTACAATTGCCCTGGCTTTCTGCTTAGAGGTTTTTCTGAATCTCAGTGCAGCTAGGGAGATTCTAAACAAAGCATGGCAGACTTGTTGAATTAAGAAAATACAGAAAAGGATTTAGAGAAGCTGAGTTCCCTGGTATTTTTAGGGAAGACTATACAAGAAAAGGGACATGCATAGAAAGATTATTATCTGCATAATAATCCCTTTTGGATGGTGGCTGAATATTATGCATATGCTTAGAGGAGAACCTTATGAGGCTAAGTCAAAACAAAGGTTGAGAAATTGTAAGATAAAGCAATCCTGTCTTACAGTTCATATGAATCTGGGAGACATTCAAGTTCTAACCACCTAGGGGAGAGAGTCCTCGTTAAACACCTGAGCCATCAGTAGAGATCCCAGAAAAGCTACACTTTAGTAGTGGGGCTAAACTACTATTAGATCAAAGCTACTCTAAATCTTCTTTAGAGCCTCAAAATGATAAGTCGATCACAGTAACTTATTATCTCTTGGAACAAAAGCCAATACTCCTAAAAAAATAAAATAAAGTTCAGAACTTGAAGACATAAAAATCACACTCTAATAAAACATTACTACACATACAAAAAGCAGGAAAATATGACACATTAACAAGAAAAAAATAGAAAAAATATGACACATTATCAGTCAATAGAAATATATCTAGAGATGACATAAGTGATGGCCTTAAAAGAAAATAACTTTAATGCCTTTAATACAATTATTAAAAATGTTCAAGAAATGAAAAGAGAGCATAAGCATAATGAAAAGAAAATGGAAAAATATCAAAAAAGTTCCAAGTGGAACTTCTAGAAATGAAAAATAAAATATCTCAAATTAAAAATGCATTTTAAAGGATTAAAAGCAAGTTAGAAACTGTGAAAGAAATAATTGATGAACTTGAAAATATAACTAGTTAGAAACTATCCAAAATAAAGCAAAGAGAAGAAAAGGGTTAAAACTTCTAGCAGAACCTCTGTGACATGTAGGAGGCAATATATGCAATAGGAAACCCAAAAGAGAGTAGAGGTAAAAAAAATCTGAAAAAGCAATAGTTAAAAATTTATCAAATTTATTGAAAACTATACAGCTACAAATCCAAGGCTATCAGCAAACCCATGAAGGGAAAAAAGAAAAACCACAATTTTAAAAACCTATAATTAAAGAAAAAATATTAAAAGCTACCGGGTAGAATAAAAGGCACATTGTATATAGAAGAATAAGTATATTTATAGCACATTTCTTGTCTGAAACTGACATAAAATAATAGAATGGCATCTATAAAATGACAAAAAAATAAATTTAACAGAGTTCTATAGCTAGTAACAATATATTTTAAAAATTAAAAGTAAATAAATAATTTTTAAGATTGAATTAAGTTAGGAACATCATCCCCAGTAAACTAGCACTATAAAAAATATTTTAAAAATTCCTTCTGGTAGCAGGAAAATGGCATACCTTCTGGTTGGTATTTTTGGAAATTTATACCTATACAAAAAAGGTATATTTTCAGTGGAAATAGTAAATAAGTGGGTAATTGAAAAAAAATCTTATTTTAAAAATTTCTATTAAACAAAAAACAAAACTAAACATAATTTAGTTTTCAGTGTATAAATCACACTTCTTATTTAAATTAATTTCTTTTTTAAAATTTATTTTTTATTGTCATATCCCCAACACACTTTTTTTCCCCCACCATACAGCATGGGGACCCAGTTACACATACATGTACATAATTTTTTCTCCCATTGTTGTGCTGCACTGTAAGTATCTAGACACAGTTTTCAATGCTACACAGCAGGATCTCATTGTAAATGCATTCCATGAACAATAGTTTGCATCTGTTGACTCCAAGCTCCCAATCCCTCCCACTCCCTCCTCCTCTCCTCCAGGCAACCACAAGTCTATTCTACAAGTCCATGATTTTCTTTTCTGTGGAAAGGTTCATTTGTGCTGTGTATTAGATACTAGATATGAGTGATATAATATGGTATTTTTCTTTCTCTTTCTGACTTATTTCACTCAGGATGAGAGTCTCTAGTTCAATCCATGTTGCTGCAAATGGCATTATTTGGTTCTTTTTTATGGCTGAGTAGTATTCCATTGTGTATACATACCACATCTTCCTAATCCAATCATCTGTTGATAAACTGGTACCAAAACAGTACAGACCAACAAGCACATGAAAAAGTGCTCAACATCCCTGATTAGTAGAGAAATGCAATTCAAAACTACCATGAGATACCACCTCACACCAGTCAGAATGGCCATCATTAATAAGTCCACGAATCACAAAGGCTAGAGGGGGTGTGGAGAAAGGGGAACCCTCCTTCACTGTTCGTGGAGATGTAAGCTAGTACAGCCGCTATGGAGAACAGTATGGAGGTACCTTAGAAATCTATACATAGAACTACATTTGACCCAGCAGTCCCATTCTTGGGCATATATCCAGACAAAACTTTCCTTGAAAAAGATACATGTTCATTGCAGCACTACTCACAATAGCCAAGATATGGAAACAACCCAAATGTCCATCAACAGACAATTAGATTAGGAAGATGTGCTATATATACACAATGGAATACAACTCGGCCATAAAAAAGAACCAAATAATGCCATTTGCAGCAACATGGATGGAACTAGAGACTCTCATCCTGAGTGAAGTAAGTCAGAAAGAGAAAGACAAGTACCATATGATACCATTTATATCTGGAATCTAATATATGGCATAAATGAACCTTTCCACAGAAAAGAAAATCATGGACTTGCAGAATAGACTTGTGGTTGCCAAGGGGAAGGGAGAGGGAGTGGGATGGATGGGGTGCTTAGGGCTAATAGATGCAGACTATTGCCTTTGGAATAGATTAGCAATGAGATCCTGCTGTGTAGCCCTGGGAACTATGTCTAGTCGCTTGTGATGGAGCATGATAATGTGAGAAAAAAGAATGTATATACATGTATGTGTAATTGGGTCACCATGCTGTGTAGTAGAAAAAAAAAATAAATAAAAGATCAAAAAAATTCTCAAAAAATACAAACAAATTGAATCCAGTAGCATATAAAAAGGATAATACACCACGACCAAGCAAACTTCATCCCAGGAAGGCAAGGTTAGTTCAAGATATGAAAATATATTAATGGCATTCTCCATATTAAGATAAAGTTAAGGGAGTTTCCATTGTGGATCAGCGGAAAGAAATCTGACTAGCATCCATGAGGATGCAGTTTGTAGTTTCAATCCCTGGCCTCGTCAGTGGTTAAAGATCCAGCATTTCCATAAGCTGTGATGTAGATTGCAGACACTGCTCAGATGTGGCATTGCTGTGGCTGTAGCGTTGGCTACAGCTCTGATTTGACCCCTAGCCTGGGAACCTCCACATGCTGTGGGTGTGATCCTAAAAAGACAAAAACAAACAAAAAAATAAACAAACAAACAACATATGATCATCACAATAGTTGCAGGAAAAGCATTTGACAAAATCTAACAACTTTTTTTACGGCAAAAGTAATAGAATAGGGAACTTCCTTAACCCAACAAAGAGCATCTAGAGAAAAACACACAGCTAACATAATACTTAACAGTGGAGACAGAAAGCATCCCCCTCAAGAACAGGAACAAAACGAGGATTCTGCTCATTCACTTCTTTTCAGCATGGTACTGGAGGTTCTAGCCAAGGCAATTAGGAAGAAAAAAAAAAAGAACAAATAAGAGGCAATATCATTGAAAAGGAAGTAGTAAAACTCTCTATTTGAGGATAAAATGACTATATATATACATATATAATATGTACATAAAATAATATGTATTTCTAAGCACTAGCAATAAATAATCTGAAATAAAGTGAAGAAAACAATTTACAATAACAATACAGTAATTAGAAATTAATTTAATCCAATCATCTGTGATAGACATTTGGGTTGTTTCCACGTCTTAGCTATTGTGAGTAGTGCTGCAATGAACATGTATCTTTTTCAAGGAAAGTTTTGTCTGGATATATGCCCAAGAATGGGACTGCTGGGTCAAATGTAGTTCTATGTATAGATTTCTAAGGTACCTCCATACTGTTCTCCATAGTGGCTGTACTAGCTTACATCTCCATGAACAGTGAAGGAGGGTTCCCCTTTCTCCACACCCCCTCTAGCCTTTGTGATTCGTGGACTTATTAATGATGGCCATTCTGACTGGTGTGAGGTGGTATCTCATGGTAGTTTTGAATTGCATTTCTCTACTAATCAGGGATGTTGAACACTTTTTCATGTGCTTGTTGGCCATCTGTATATCTTCCTTGGAAAAATATCTATTCAGGTCCTTTGTCCATTTTTCCATTGGGTTGTTGGCTTTTTTGCCGTTGAGTATAAGTTGCTTGTATATTCCAGAGATCAAGCCCTTGTCAGTTGTGTCGTTCGAAACTATTTTCTACCATTCTGTAAGTTGTGTTTTTGGTTTCCTTTGCTGTGCAAAGGCTTGTCAGTCTGATTAGGTCCCATTGGTTCATTTTTGCTCTTATTTCTGTTGCTTTGGGAGACTGACCTGAGAAAATATTCATAATGTTGAGGTCAGAGAATGTTTTGCTTATGTTCTCTTCCAGGAGTTTGATGGTGTCTTCTCTTATATTTAAGTCTTTCAGCCATTTTGAGTTTACTTTTGTGCGTGGTGTGAGGGTGTGTTCTAGTTTCATTGATTTTCATGCAGTTGTCCAGGTTTCCCAGCAATACTTGCTGAAATGACTTTTTCCCATTTTGTTGAGAAATTTTACATCTATACTCATAAAAGATATCAGTGTACAGTTTTATTTTTATGTAATTTTTTTCATCTGTTTTTAGTATCAAAGTGATACTGACTTCAAAGAATAAGTTAGTAAGTGTTATCCTCTCTTCTCTTTTTGGAAAAGTTTGTGAAGAATTGACACTAATTATTTTCAAAGCACTTGGTAGAATACACCAGTAAAGTCATCTGTTTCTGGGCTTTTCTTTGTGGAAAATTTTGTGATTATTAACTCACTCTCTTTACTAGTTATAGGACCACTCAAGTTTTCTATCTCTTGAGTAATTTTTGATATTTTATGTCTTTCTATAATTTTGTCCATTTTATCTAGGCTATCTAGTTTCTCAGCATATAATTTTTCATCATATTCCATACTTCTGTAAGTTCAGTGGTAATGTCCCTTCATTTACTCATGGTTTTAATAATGTTGATGTTCTTGAGTGGCCTCTTTTTCTCCCATGGTTTATGAGATACCCTTCCACCTAGTTCTCCTACTTCTGTTTATTTCTTTTGATATAAAAGATATATGATATATAAATATATTTTGATTACTTCTCTTTCTTTCTCTGCTTCTTAAATAACTGTGTTTTCTAGGACTCTGTATAGACTGTTTCCTGTTCTCATTCTGCAAGCTTTCCCTACTTAGTATCATATACTGCCATGGTGTAAAATACTACCTATATATTGATATCTCTCAAGGCTTTGTTACTAGAAGAGCTCTTGACAGTGTATATAGCTAGAATCTTTACCTTAATGTGCTATAGTAACCCCAACATTTCCCAAACAGAAGGCACTTCTCACACTGCATTTGGTCTCTGTTACCTAATTCAGTGAGTGGTATGACCATCAATCTAAACACCTAAGCCAAAGACCTAAGTTTCACATTACTTCTTACATAATCCAATCACCAAAACCTAATAATAATATTCTTAATATCTCTCCTAATATTCCTAATATTTTTATGCCTGAAATTCTCTCCTTTTAACTTCCCCAAAGTCTATTTGATAAACACATTCATTTTTGGATGCTATACCTCACTTTTCTCTTTCCAGTCCCCCAGATGGCATTAATCACTCCCTCTTTTCAATGCACATTCATCCTAACCTCATTTCAGTCCTTTTAACACTTTACTGAATGTATTGACTTACAAGTACTTATCTCTTTCCTATAATGTAAGATGGTCAGGGGCAGAGGTCTGTCTAATTCACCTCTGCATTCTTATCTGGTAATAGTAGATGCTTCAAATACATTTGTTGAATGAATTAATGAAAGAATGAATCAGTGAGTGTAATATTGCTAAATCTCTGTTGTCAGACTAGCAAGTAGTATAGCAGAGTGTCAAAGGGATTGGAAGGAGGGCATTTAAACAAAGAACAGTGGAAGCAAGAGCTCCAAGCTGTGAAATCATATGGTGTATGTAGGAACTCCAAGTTTAGGAAATTGATGATGAGAAGAATGTGGGGAATCAAAGAATGGTCTTGTGCACCATATTGAAGGCTTTGAAATTTATTCTAAAGGCAGTGGAAAATAAATAAATAAATAAATAAATAAAGGCAGTGGAGACACAATTCAAGGAATTGTATCTGAGACTTACCCAGGTCAACCAGAACATGTCTTAGAGGAGGAGTTCCATCCATTTTATAAAACCAAATAACTAAAATCTATCCTTTCTTTAAAAGCTATCACTTGCCTATTATAACAACCCAAATTTGCTACCCATAAAATTCCTGTAGCAGAGGGTGCCTATTCTAAAAATGCATTAATATAATTGTGATAGACATCACTGCTCATTATTAACTTAATTCTGTAAATCTGAAGTAGATGTGAAGTCAAACACACCTGCCTTTCTTCTTCTTCCAGACACCAACTTCTTGATGTGAATATAATTTTAAAACTTCATTGTCAGTGGTTCTGATGAAATTATATCTTCCATCATCTCAAACTCATCAAAATGTTGGTGCTCGACTTGACTATTAAACATGAACTTATGTGTAATTTGAAAATAGTGATTATATAGTCACTAAATTATTTAAATTATTTGAAACTAATTCCATATTTGTGAAATATTCTATAAGCTCAATTACATCCAACAAGATTTTTAAAGATACCTCCTCTATGAGAGATAATGACACTATAAGAACAATAAAATACAGTCCTTGCCTTCAAGGAATTGTCTGTGCAGAAAGGGAAAGCGATGTATATCCACATCTAATGGTAAGAAAAAAGAAAAAAATGGGGGGAAAGTGGGGGAAATACATGATTTTGGCAGGAACGTGAGGTTTTTGTAGAAAACTCTACAGAGGAGATGACATTTGATTTGGATACTTGAGATAAGAAAGATGTCACAGGCAATAAAATATACCATTTTCCTCACTAAGGCAAGAAAAACTTGCATGAAAACTAATTCTATTATAGGGAAAATATTTTATCACCTATAAGGGAAAATTGTTAAAGGTCTCCTTCATCCCAAGATGAATTTGCTTAACACCCATCTTCGGAGAGTGACCCTTTCTTATTATGCTCCTTCTATGAATTTGAGGAACTTGGAGCTAAACTATAGATTTAAACTGGTTTGAAGAATTCCCTTGATTCCTAGAGACAGTGTCAAGTGCAGAAAGAAGAAAACTTGGCGGGATTGGAATCCAATTGCATAATGAAATGTAGTGGAAATTCCTTTCATAAGAATGGAAGAAACTTCTTTTCTTTTTTTTTTTTCAATCTTTTTTTAGAGCCGCCGCTGTGTCATATGGAAGTTCCCAGACTAGGGGTTGAGTCAGAGCTATAGCCCCTGGCCTACACCACAGCCACAGCAACACCAGATCCTTAACCTACTGAGTGCGGCTGGGGATTGATTCCACATCCTCATGGATACCAGTTGGCATCATTACTGCTGCACGACAACGGAACTCCAGAAAAAACTTCTTGAAGAGGCACAGGGTCACCATACTTCAGAATGAGCTCTGGTTTTAAATGAGAAGAAATAAGAATCTCTTGAATTTAAAAGTCATTCCCTGGGAGATCCCCTTGTGGTTCAGTGGGTTAAGAACCTGACTAGTGTCCACGAGGATATGGGGTTCAATCCCTGGCCTTGCTCATTGGATTAAGGATCCAGCATTACCATGAACTCTGCTGTAGTTTGCAGATGCAGCTTGGATCCTTCATTGCTATGGCTGTGGCATGGGCCGGGAGCTGTAGCTCTGATTCAGCCTCTAGCCTGAGAACTTCCATATGCCATAGGTGCAGTCCAAAAACAATTAAAATTAAAATTAAAAATAATAAATAAATAAATAAATAAAGTCATGCCCTTAGGTAGAACATTTAAACTGGCACAGCTTGTTTGAATAGTCTGGAGTATATACAATGCCACTGGGCAGTGATTTTCTAAGACTGGTTCTTTCTCCCACCTGCTTTCTCCTGATACACCCAAGAATCTCCTTGGGTTCTTATCCTGTTCACAGAGCCAAGCATTATAACTGACTTCTAATTAGATGAGATGAAAAGAAAACGGGCCCCACTGAGGCTGGAGAAATCCATCTTGACTGCCCAGACTAGCTGAGCCATGTGTCCTGCTTTCCTATAATTGATGTCACTGAAGCCAGAGACCAGAAAACACCACCAGAACCCATAAAGAGATGCACCCTTCCCACTTGTCACTGGCGCCATTGATAAGGCCAAAGCTTTTTGTTGCCTTCTAAAATCCTAGCAGTCCTGGGTTTACGACTAGAAGTGAGAAAGTCGCTGGCAGTCCCTTGCTGCAGTTGTGAATACTATAGCCACAGCTTGGAGTAGTGCCTCCACTAACCTTGGCTGCCTTCGGAGACGTGGCTTGATAGTCATCCTGTGCTCAGGTCGCTGCTGCTGAAATTGAGCTCTGCTCAGCATTCAGCAACTCCTTACAGTGTCGAGAAAGCAGCTTCTGTTTTCTGTGGTAAACTACACTAGAGGCATTTGGAATCCACACTGGGTTCCGTGGATTCAACAGCACAACCACTTCCCCAGTACAAGCTGACTCTAGAATGGCTGGATCAGAGATGTTGGTTGGGGCAGCTGTTTTCTTCCCAGGCCTGGAATGCCAGGCTTTTCTACAAGTACGCCGTCATGGTAGACACTGTATCAGGTGAATTCTGTTTCAGTGATCTGCTGCTTGAGGGTCACGTCAGGTGAGACAATATGTTTTCATTCCTTTGGATTTTAAAGAAGAGGGTCTTGGTCTTTTTCCACCTTACAGTGCTCCAATAATCTTATGTAAATAAATGCATCTCCCTCTCAGAAACTACAAATTCTATATATTAGTGGCCATGTCGGGATTAAGTTAGAGACCCTCTGCACACTAAAGGTCCTAATCTCTGATGAACTACAAGTAATTTTTAAAATAACTTGCATGGAATGTGTGTGTGTGTTAGCACTGAGAAGGAGAGAGGAGGTCAGCTCAGGGTTCGTAGTTCTGGCTGCATTTCTAACAGTTATTGACTTTGGCTAATTCACCTAAAAATGTCTGTGCCTCACTTCCCTCATGCAAATTAAAAAAAAAAAAAAAAAAGCGGAGGGGTGGAGCTACCTAGTTGCTCCTGTTACTTACACCTCTAGATAATTCTGTAATTCTTTTCAATGATCTAAACGTAATTTGTAGGCAAACACACACTTGGGTGTTGTTCTGGAAGTTTCATTCCTGACCATTTGGTTCATTTTTGGTCATTAGCTTGATTGAGCCAGCTTCTGATTACCATTCACAGATGCTTGGAGATTACCCATGGGGGGTCTGGCTCTTCACAAGCAATGGGTTAGATTAGGGGATGCCCCAGGGCCCACCGTA
Source organism: Phacochoerus africanus (assembly GCF_016906955.1). NCBI lineage: Eukaryota > Metazoa > Chordata > Mammalia > Artiodactyla > Suidae > Phacochoerus > Phacochoerus africanus. The sequence continues at coordinate 48,716,345 of NC_062550.1, read as the reverse complement.
GGCCAGGTTCATCCAAATACAGAGCCAGAAACAGGTTGGTGGAGCTCAGCCCGAGGCAAGGTCCTCCCAGCCCCATTTCAGAATGTCCATGTCAAACTACCTAAAAATTGTTCACAAACACACATTCCTATGGCAACCTAACAAAAAAGAACTGAAAGAAGAGAGAAGGCTTCGTGAAATTCCTCTAGGTCCTGGACATGGACTGCTTTGTGAGACTGTTGTCATAAGACCTAATGTAGCCCTTTTGTAAAACTACCCTGCGCTGTTTGTATTTTCCTGATGTATGGTGCTCACGTCAAATCAGAAATGGATCCAAGCCTTCACTCTCAGACACACCGTGAGTGTTTTGGGAGGTTCCAAACATCTTCGGTTTGTTTTTCAATTTTAATAAGTTCAGTACTTCCTGGGTTTGGCCAGGCCAGACACACCACAGGACGTTTCCAGCCTGAAACCAGAAAGCGTGCAGGCACTCACAGAGGAGGCTGATGTAGCGAGCTTTCCATCCCACTTGCCAGACCTAAAAACATCTCGTGTGGTTAGCTGCCTCGTGGTTATACCTACCCAGAGCACATAATATATGAAGGGAGATTTTAGATACTGGCTGTGTCCTTGTGCCCTATGGGTGCGCTAGCCCTCCTGTATTCACTGCTCCCCCTAACATTTCTAGGAAGGAAAGAAGACTGGCCTTTTCATTAAGCAGATGAATGTGAACATTTCTTGACAGCAAGGACAATGTTTCCATGTCCAATTTACTATTAAAAGAACTCCAATCGTAATTGCTGTGGATGAGGAGGAAATAGAGACACTGACATTTTGAATAATCCCGTTCAGGGTGGTGAGTCACCTATCCGCAGTATTCAATTCAACGACTATTTAATTGAATGCTACTGCCTGAGTCCCGGGATAATTATAGACACTAGGGAGGATTAGAAACTTGTAAAATTTTAGGGCTTTGAGAAGCAAGTGGTCATCCAGGAAACCACGACACAATATCTGGCCTCAAGGAGGTTACACTCTAGCTTGAGAGACAATATTGACTCCTGTGAACATTGTAGCAAATAAAAGTTGTAAGCAGGTGCCTCCTAGAGCCACGAATCTATTGTCCACTTCCCTTTACAGCTAAGCTTACTTCCAGAGAAGATTGTCAGTATTTTCTATTTTCTTCTTCTCAGCTTCTAGGAGGCACTCCCAAATCTTTTAGCTGTTAAGTTAAAATGGGCACTCTTCAGTCTGCATCTGACTTGCCCTCTCTGCAGCATCTGGATATTCTTGACCACTCCCTTCTGGAAACTCTCCACATGTCCAATAACCAGTAGGTTGTCTCTCCTTTCTTCTGCCCTGCCCAGCAATCTTCGAAACAAATTTTCTTCCTGAATTTCCTGTTTGTAAATAATATCAGCATCTATCCCATTCACCAAGACAGAAATGCCAGTAGTGGAAGATTTGAGGGGGCGGGGAGATCACTCACTAGTTATTCCCTTCATTCACTCTCATGTCCAGTCATTCCCAACATTTTATAGAATATCCTTTATTAACACTGTACGATTCATTCTAAGTACATAGCACAAGGAAATCCACTCAACACTGTGTAAAAACCTATCCTGGAAAAGAATCTGAAAAGGAATAGATATAGGTATACATCTAAGAGTTTTACTTTGCTGTACCCCTGAAACTAACACAACTTTGTAAGTCAACTATACTCCAATAAAATTAAATAAAAAATCTTATGTGTCTCTTCATTTCATTCTCAATACTATTGCATAGGCTTAAGCCTTTATCACACATTATTATTAATCAGACATCTATTGCTATAATTAATAACCTGTTATTAATTATTATTAGTATTTGCTTTTTAGGGCCACCTCTGCAGCATATGAAGATTCCCAGGCTAGGGGTCGAATTGGAGATACAGCTGCCAGCCTATGCTATAGCTATAGCAATGTGGAATCCAAGCTGTTTCTGCAACATATACCACAGATCAAAGAAATGTTGGATCCTTAACCTACTGAGTGAGGCCAGGGATTGAACCCATATCTTCATGGATACCATTGGGTTCGTTACCACTGAGCCAAGGCAGGAACGCCTCTATTAATTATTATGAATAGGCATTTATTATTAATTGGGCCTCTGGCTTTTAGGTTTATGCTCTGTCAATCCATTCTGTAGGCTACTATCAAACTGACTTCTGTGGAAGAAAATATGTGCCAAGTTACTTCCCCATTTAAATTTGACTCCACATTTATGTAGGAAAAACTCAGAGTCCATATAACATGATGTGCAAGCACATTCATGATCTGGACCCCATCACATTTTCCCCTTCTCCCACACATTCTCAGACTGGTGGTTCTGGGACAGCATGAATGTCATTCCATACCCCTGTGCCTTTGTTTACTCTGCCAAAACTCACCTTTCTGCTCTCAAGACTCCTCCTTTTCATTTTAATCTATTTTGTCCATACCTCTATCATAGAATTTATCAAGTTGTGAAACTTTTATAAAGGCAATGGTGTAAACAAACAAAAAACAAACTTGAAACAACTAGGTGTGATTGGAAAACTACAAATAGTTTCATTTGATTGATCTCAGCGCCTTGGTGGGCCCTCAAAGGTATGGAACATGAAATTAGTAATCATTTACAGATTTCTATTAGGGAAGTTGATTAGATATACATTTTAACACCTTATTCCAGTTGTGTATAAAATGCATTGGAAAAGAATGTAATTATTAGGGACTGAATGAAGGCAGACAATGTGGCTAAAAAGAGAAAAAGAAGTCATTCCAGAGATATTTATGCAGTAGAATTAGCAAGTCTGATGGCTTGATTAAATGATGTGGAAAATTTATCTATTGATTGAACGATTACTGAGCACTAACATGTGTTGCAGTTTCTAGAAGTACAAAAAAATTACAAGACAATGTTCCTGCTTTTGCAGAAAATCATCATAGTCCAGAAGGAGACTCAAATATAGATAGGAATTTAGTAAATGATAACCTTTAATTTCTTTAATAGGTAGCACCAGAACAACAGACCAACAATTTAGGAAAAAGATATATAACGTTATATGTTCCTATACCCTACTCATCAAATTCAGTCCCAAATAAACTGAACGTAAAATGTGAAAAAATAAAAATAATAGAACAATCACACATCAATACGCATATAAATCTCTGGCATTTAAACCTTTTTAAGCAGAGCACCAGAACTATAAACCCTACAATGAAGAGTAATACATTTGACCGTATAGAAGTGAAAATATGTTTATCTCAAAAATGCAGCAATGAGAAATTGCAGCAACATAAAGGTAAAGGATTAATATCAGCATGGCTCAGCATGTTAAGAACTTCACACAGTATCTATGAGGATGTGAGTTCAGTTCCTGGCCTCAACAGAGAGTTAAAGATCTGGCATTGCCATAGGCTGAGGTGTAGGTAGCAGATGCAGTGTGGATCTGGCATTGCTGTGGCTATGGCATAGGCCAGCAGCTGCAGCTCTGACTCAACCCTCCCTCCAGCCCAGGAATTTCTATATGCTGCAGGTGCAGCCCTAAAAAGAAAAAAAGAATTGATGTAATAAACGCTTGTTACAATATTACACACTTGCCTTTGATTTGGGTTATTTCAAAGGCTGTCAGGAGAAAAGGCTGAGGATCTGTTTGATTACTTGCCTTTATGAGAGTGTTAACTGAATACCCCTAAAATGGTAACAGCTTTGACCTGAGAACAAACTATTCAGAGGCAGAGATTTCAGTCACTCATTATACTCTTTTAGAGAAAGAAAAATACTTGAGCCTTCATCAAACATTTCTACTCTTAAGTTTTTCACTGATATAATTTTGATTCCTGATACTTAGTTGCAGCAGGAACCAAATAATTTCCACACATCCAATAAGAAAGTAACAAGAACCTATTATGTTCCAAGGCACCTTGCCAGATACTTTCCTTGACTCAGTCAGAATTATCTTCTCAAAGATGAGTAAGACAACATCCTTGCCCAAAGGAATTTCATGGACAGACATTAAAGAAGAAATATAATACAGTGCAATCCACATTCACTGATATTGGATGTGTTTGGGTTATTTCATGATCCCTACATGACTGCATTATGTCCCCTTATGGAGGGGACACAGGAGAGAGAAGCTATAGTACAGATTTGCCTTTTTGCTTAGATGGAGCCTCAGTTTATGGGACTGTTAGCACAACACCTTCTAAAATGTCACATTCCCTTTCCATGATGTTTAAGAGGCAAAGGGATGTGGATTTTAAAGAGGAAGAGAAGGATGCTTACTAGTTTGAATGAGGTCACCTGAGTCACACTGTGGGATCCTTAAAGGAGAAGAAGAGGACACAGACCTACACTAGTTAAAACCACCTCAATGAAGTCAAACATCTTGGTGAGTGACTATACAGAATGTCATCCTGTTTTCCTCAAGTGTACCTTTACAAGATAAATCCTAAATACTTCAGAGATTTTGGCTTGAGTACGTGAAACATCCACTATGGCTAGAAGGCTCCAACTGTCTCCAGGCAAGAGTCTCACTGCCATGCAAATCTCACATCCCTCATGGGCTTCTTCTTGGTTTCCATAAGCCTGGTTTGCCTCCTCCCCTTGCCTCTGCTCTTCAGATATCCTCTGAGCCTTGTTTATGTGGGGCTGGATGAACTTTGTGTCCTGGCTTTTGACCAGCTTCCTTGTAGCTTCTCTAACTCAGGGTCTCCTCACTCTCACCATTGCCCCATTCCCAGCCTGCCACATCATCCCTAAGCTTATGTTCTACAAATATATTTTGAAATTGCCTTCTTTCCCTCATCATTCAGAACTTTCCTCAAGCCTTACCTCTTTCTGAGATCAATTCTCAGAATATTTGGTCAAGTAAAGCAAAGTTAAACAAAAACAAGACATTCAAGGGGTACTACAAATCTTTCAAACTAGGAAAGGGGTCCAGACTTCAACTTCTTCTGTAATTGATTAAATGGCTAAGTGCTGAACAGAGACCTATAAACAGCCACTAGGAATATATACTGTGCTCCCTCTCCCATTATCTCTCCGTCTCCTTCCGAATCAGAGGTAAGCTAAGGACACAGATTCTGCGATGCTTGTGGGTTCTTTCTGACCCTCAGTGATTATTAAATAGCATATTTGGGTTCATTTTTCCCCCTGCATTGTGGTTTATGTGATTAAGTGATGTACTACATAATGTTCTTGCAACTCCAGCTGCCTAACATATTTTCAGTATTTATGTATTCATTTTTAAAAAATCTTCACTATTTATGTATTCATTTTTTTTTAATTTTTCTTCAAAAAAGAAAAAGCAGTATTTGGAAAGAATATAATGGTTGATTTTTCCCTTTTTTCTCTCTTTTTACAAGATTTGATGAAGTTTTAGAAGTACTCGATGGGATATTGTTCCAAAAGACCGGCACCTCTGTTAAGTTACCAAAAGGAAACTATCTTTCTATAGCAAATCATCCTACTTCCACTGTGCCAAGGAATCAGGCAGAGTTTCCAAAGTTTTCTGACTGGCAAATAAAAGGGGGGAAGGAAAGGGAGGAGGTGGAAGAGAAAGAGGAAATGTGGAATGAAAGGCAAAAGAAGGAAGAGAAAGAGAAGGGAGGAGGCAATGATGAAGCAGTTGTGTACTAAATGAGTCTGAGTTAGGCTAATATCTTCCTTCACATACTGGCTCCTGGGTTGGAAAGGTGGTCCATTTCCCATTGCTCTAGGCCACAATTTTGCTTCACATTATACCTATTACTTTTGTATTTTGAATTAAAAAAAAAAGTGATGCTAATTATGTTGACACGGAGCTTTGAAAAACAATAAAAGACACAGCTAGCACATATTTTTTTCCCCCAACAGTCAATTTGTATGCTTCTCAGCACAATTTAAAGTGGTTTAGTTTCAAAAGGCTAAGTGTTCAAAAGACCATGGCCAATTCAAAATATTCTTCAAAATATACAGACCAAATTGTGAGAAAAAGACTTCTTCCAGGTGGTAGGTTTTGTAGGAACCTGGAAACAAAATTGAGCATGGCCTCACTCTGTTGGCTTTGTTTTTCTGAGGTTATTGAAGAAAAGTGATCTTTGCCAAAACTAAACAAAACATGGAACCATTTCTTTGAACCTGAGAACTCTCCAATGCCCAAATATGATTAAAACCCGTCTTGGTTAAGCCCTTTTGATCAGCATGTAAAACCTTTTTAGAGTCCCTGGCCATTTCATGCTCTTGACTGTGTGGTCCTTTTCTTTAGAGAACATTCAGCATGATGTTGTCTTGTTAAAGCTCAACTAAGGGCTTATGGAAGATGTAGAGAGCTCAAAGCCCATTAATAATGATGCTACATGTGCATTCGCATCCCCTAGCAAATCTGACTGAACTTACCTTCTTGACTCTCTACAAAAGAGATTGTCTGAGAAGAGAAAGGGAAAGACTGGAAGGAAGTTAAGTGAGTAACTTTGGGACAGCATAAAGAAACGTGCAGACAAATGCTTGGCATTTTTGGAGTTTTCTTTATTAAAGACTCTAGTTGAATTTCTTTGACGGCAATGGGGAGGCATGTCTAGAGCACACTGTGGATCTGTTACTTTCCCATTCTATTTATGTCTATGAAGTAGATCATTGTAATGAATACAGATGGGCAATAAGTACAAAGTTATTGCATAATTTTTCAAAATTTTATGATTGCTTTTCCTATTTCCTCTTAGAATAATGGACCCTCTGTGTAGCCCGCAGACCATTCACTATATCTTTGTATATTTTTACCATTTCAGCAGATTTTAATTTATTAGAGACACACAAGAAGTGGTGTGTAAACAATCCACAGAATGAAACTGATTTGTAAGACGTGGACGACCTGAACCAGTATTGAGTTACTTCTGAGATCACTTGGTGAATGCAAGTGCATATGTATTTTTCCTGCTTCAGCCCCTCCCTGCCCGCTTCTTGATTTGGCAAGGGTTGAAACATGGAGACTGGAGGGAAAACCAAATTAAAGCCACCCACCAGCCCATAGCAAACAAAACAGCAAATGTCAGTCGGATGATGGGATGTGTAACTAGATGGAAAGTTTCTCTATGGGTCTGCGTCTCTAAAGCGGGCTTCAGTACGGGTGCAAAGCTGCCAGGTCTGAGTAAACAAACACAGCTTTACAAGATGAAGTATGCTAATGGCTGCTTCAGCATCTGTGGGATTGCTTTGGCTGGAAAATGACTGGCCCTTTACTTTGTTCAGTTCTTATCCCTTTTACTTTATTACCCTTTTCTCTTAGTTTGAACTCCCCTATAGATATGGTCACAATGGGAAATGTCTCACATGACAATTCTAGCACCCACTGAGGTGGGCTTGCTTCCCCAACTACTATCTGTCGAGTTGTATCCAGGGCTGTGGTCTTTGCTTCCTGGGCTTTTTCCTCCAGGTAGGTTTTCTATTGACTTTGAACTCACAGCTAAATTGAGTTGGATTACTATATATCCAATGTCATAGACCTGAGCATGATGGATGAGAGCTTCATGTGCTATGGAAGCTCCTCAGAAAAAATGATCAACTCTGCCTGAGAGCTCAGGAAAAGGCTTCATGGAGAAACAACATTTGCATTCGACCTGGGATAGCTAGTAGAAACCAGAAGCCAGAGTATCGTTGTTGATGGACCAGCATACACTCATTATGAACTATCATTTAGACAGAGCTTAAATGGGTGTGTGTGCTTTGATGGAGACAACTAATTTTTATGAATATCCCATCTTGCAATTTAAAATATTAATATTCACATAAAAGGGAATAAAAATATGGAAAGCTAGAATTAGCTGCAGGAAATATGTGCTGTCCACATTTTCTTGGTTTAAAGAGATAATTTAAAGCTACAGTGAAAAGAATTTAAAATTTTAATTTAGCAAGATTTTATGATATAGATTTAAAACTATCAAGATGCAGTAAAAGTCTAGTGACATCAGTAGTAACTGGGCTTGTGAAGTAAAGCAGTGGTTCTCAAGCCATTTTTCTTATCGACTCCATAAAAATATTTGGGAAAAACATTTATCCTCTGACACATTTTCAAGTTGACATCTAAATTTTTCAAAGTAAGTTTAAATAGTTTCCTAGGATGTAATTTATGATACTTTTAACATTAATGTTTTAGGTGACGTTTAAATTAATCAAATGGAATCTAAAAAGCATAGTTGGTTGATAAACGCTATCACCTATTTAGTTTCTTTCTTTTTTGAAATGAACCAGCAGCTTTTCAGAAGTGGAAATATTTTTCTCCTTGAATTTATATTTCTATTCCGATTTCCTCACAGTATTTATTTTCTAATGTAATGTTTTTAGACTTAAAAATCTTTTTACTTCTCATTCCACCAAATTTCTTTGCAACTAAAAAAATTTTAGATATCTATTTTTAAAAATTTACTTATAAGATTTGAAATTCAAAAATACTTTTTTTTTCCTTTTTAGGGCTGCACTGGTGGAATATGGAAGTTCCCAGGGTAGGGGTCAATTGGAAGCTACAGCTTTCTGCTATGGCCACAGCCACAGCCACAACCACAGCAACATACGATCCAAGCCGCATGTGTGACGTACACCACAGCTCACGGCAATGCTGGAACTTAACCCACATAGTGAGGCCAGAGATAGAACCCTTGTACTCATGGATCCTAGACGGGTTTGTTAACCGCTGAGCCATGAAGGGAACTCCAAAAATACTTTCTTTTGGATTGAGTTACTATGGTTATTTGCAGTACAAAATTGATCAAAATATAAATATGTTATAAATTTTAGAAAAATGATTAAATGTTAAAATGTTATTGGAAATGCATTTCTATATGATGTGGATAGGGCTTTTTGTTTTTTCAATGAGTTCATGTGTGCTATTATTAATAGTTAAAATGTGCAGTCTTCAGCATCATGTCCATTCTTTTTTCTTTTAATTGTTATAGCTCTAATTACTAAGAAAATCTGTCTTAATATTGTTCTTATACAAGAAAGAGAATGTATATACATGTGTAACTGGGTCACTTTGCTGTACAGCAGAAATTGGCACAACAATGCAAAATTGTAAATCAACTATAATAATTTTTTAAAAAAAGAAAACTTTTTCTTATATAAAAGCAAATTAAAGACTTTTATTATAGTAACATCACTCTTTTTGACCTTGTGAGTTTCATGCCAAATATTACATGGCAATATATCATAGAAATACTTTGTAATAGCCACCTTCTAATAACGTGATTAATTCTTCCTCAGTTTTACTGAAAGCAAAGAATCTTGAGAGGCATTGATGCTGAGGTGCTGATGCTCTAGGATTAGGAACTTTGTCAAAGGAAAGAAGGTTGCCAAAGTTAAAATCCTGATAAACAGGATTTTACTTAAAGAGGTGGATGATGAAAAGTAGCCAATAAACATATAAAAAGGGGGACTGGGACCCAGGAAGTACAGTGCCATGGTAGTAAAAGGAGAAAAGGAAATTTCAAGCAGGAGAAGTACTTAGCAGAGTCAAAATGATGAGAGACAAGCTTGAGGAGGGCTGAAAGTTGTCCTTGTTCCTCTGAGGTTTCAAAAAGAAGCTAAATTTTTCCTGTACTTGAAACCATGAATTTTGACATTTCAATTATATTATAGAAGATCTGGGATTTGGGGCGTTCAAGTACTATATTTTTCCAAAACCATATTTTGTGTGTGAGTGTCTTTTTAAGACTTTTATTCTGATCCAGTTGTCTATTTATCTATACCTGGCTGATAGCAATTTAGGTTAGCAAACATTTGGTCCTTTCAAAAACTTCTATAAGACTTTTAATCCATGCCAAAAGTTCATTTAATTTTGTCCTCTCCAAAATGTCCATGGGCATATTTGCTCATGGACAGATGGTTTTGGTTAGAACAAAATACCTTATGGACCAAATATCTGTGGATGTTTGGGGCAGGACCAGATATCATGAAAGGGTAGGTTATCATACCATTGCTTTATACAAAGTGTTGATTTTGGATAAGACAAATCCTCTCACTCTGTTCTTTATTAAAATTATCAAAATTACACTTTTACAATCATAATTTTTAAAAAATCTTATGAGAGTATAGTTGGTTTACAATGTTGTATTAGTTTAATGTGTACAGCAAAGTGAATCAGTCATGCATGTAAAGGTATCCATTCTTTTTTTCCATATAGGTTATTACAAACTATTGAGTATGTTTTCCTGTGCTGTTCTTGATAATCATCTATTTTATAAGGTAGTGTGTATATATTATTCCTACCCTCCCAATTCATTTCTCCCTCCAAAGGTTTTACCTATGATAATCATAAGATTTGTTTTGAAATCTGTGAGTTTGTTTCTATTTTATAAATAAGTTTTTTGGTATCATTTTTATTAGATTGCACATATAAGTGATATCACATGATATTTGTCTCTGTCTGACTTACTTCATTCAGTATGACAGTCTCTAGTCCATCCATGCTGCTGCAAATGGCATGGTTTCATTCTTTTTATGGATGGATAATATTTCATTGTATATATGTACCATGTCTTCTTTATCCATTTCTCCTATTGATGTACATTTATGTTGCTTCCATGTCTTGGCTATTGTAAATAGTGCTGCAATCAACATTGGGGTGACAATTATGATTTTTTACCATGAAAATATCACATCTGTCTACTTCTTCATTTCTTTACCTTTTTTTCAAAAATGTTTTGCAATTTTCCTTATAAACATTTTGTATTTTTTTGTATTTGTATGTTATGTAATGTACATGATTAACTACTATATTCCTACTGTCTCCCTTCCTGGGAACTCTTCAAATGGAATTTTGTGTCTGGTTAGGAGTTATACAATTTAAGAAGGATGTGGATATACTGGAGAGGTTACAATGGAAACTACTTAAAATGATGGGAATTCTAGAAACCATGGTCTGTAAAGGAAAATGGAAATAAAAATTAGACTTATTCAGCAAAAGGAGAAATAGTGCTAGGTTAGGAAGAAGACAAAAATAGGGATAAGTTGTTTTTAACTCTAGCAAAGTTAGATTGCACTTTATGAAAGACCTGTTAATTATTTTAGTTAAATATTGAGAATACTTAAAGAGGTTAAGAAAAAATTTCTAAATAGAAATTTCTCCTAAACCACCCTTCCCTTCAATACTGTTTGGCTCTTTAGTCTTCTCCACAAAGAAGGTTTGGTCAATTTTCTTCAGTAATAAAACAAGTAAAAGGGGAGGAACTATGTCTTTGACCCTGGAATTGTTGCCAACTATATTTCTGGGTAATTCAGAGATTAAAAATATTCTCTTCTTCCAAGAATTCTGCAGCAGATGCTAACCAGAATTTAGCAAAGTGTGGATGGGATAGTGGAGAAGGTGAAAGACCTCCCCTTTAAGAGCCAGAAAACCTAGATGGCAGTCCCAGCTCTTTCACTAGCTGTTAGTTAGTCACTTAACCTCTTTAAACTTTATTTATCTATCTTAAAATTAGGTGGGCATTGAGGGGATATCCTAAGGCCTTTGAGAGTTATGACCAGCTATGATTCCATGGAATTCTGAGACTTGACATTGACAGGATCAGGCAGGAGCAAAGAAGAAGGAATAGGGTTTTTACTCTAGCTGCTTTCATCAGCAAATTTTTGTACAAGCATGCCAACTGAAATAACCAGCTTTGTAGGGCTCATGGCATCCTTACTGTCCACATTGCTGAGCTTTGACATGACTAGACAGGATGCTGCCATCATCAGTGAACTTTGACCTCTGCCCTTTCCAAGCCAAAAGAGAGAGCGTATAGAGAATCTGGTTGCCTGTCTCTGACCCACACCTCACCCTGCTTGGCTGCCATCATCATTTCAGCCTTCTTCAACACTGAGACCCTTATTCATACTGCAATAAATAATACCTTTTAATACTTAGATTGCTCCTCTGATTAGATTCAAATTCTCAAAGTGAACTAAACTTAATCCATCAAAGCCCAAAGGCCTTGAATTCTTTTTTCCTCTTTAGCGTTGGTACACTGTGGCCCTGCCCAGTGTGGAAACTGCTTCCACATCCTTATCCCCTGCCCACACTTTCCCCATCAATCTGATGACATGAAACCACTCAACTCATAAAAAGAGTTAGAGGAACAGAGGTTAAACCATGGGCACCAAAAGTGGTTGTGAGTTTGTGAGTGTGGAAAGAGTGGGAAAATCCACAAGTGTGTGGCTGTTACCATCTGCCTCAAGTGCTGAGATGTAGAACTGAATTCAGCAAGGTCTTGCTATTTAAAAAATGTAAATGCTCTGCCCCCCTTGCCTTGGTAAAGAAGTGTGTGATTTGCAACAAAACACCTCCATTTCTAAAGTCTCCAGTGTGAACATAGATGTGTCCATTGTGTCAGTGGCTGTCAGTTTATTTTTCCTTTCAGCTGACAATAGGAAGGCTTTTAATCTGTGTTACTGATTCTCTCCTTGCACCTTTTGTGCATTGTCTAGTGATCCAGGAGAGTAATAACTATTGCAAATGCTTATATAGTATATGCTATTTAGAGGAAACTGTTCTAAGCACTTTATGTATATTAACACATTTAATGCTTCAACGACCTCATCTCTTGGTAGTATTATTATGCCTTATATAGCACACAAGGAAATCAAGCATAGAGAGATTTAATGACTTTTTCCAGGTATAAAAAGTGGTAAGTGGTAGAGCTTGGATTTGAACTTGGGCATTTAAGCTCCAATGTTTTTGTTCTTAATCATCATGGTTTTTTGAGAAAGAAAAAGATGAAAACTAAGAAGAAAAATGATGCCACAGTGGTGACACCAAGACATAGGAATCTTTTGAGTAGACCGTTAGGTCAACAGTTCCTAGGATGCACCCCTAGGACTACAAGGTTCCTAATAAAAATAACTTATTTCTTTCATTTTTGTTGTGAACTTATAGTACATACAGAATTGTGATACACTAAGCAGATGCTTTAGACCCTTAGGTTAACTTTAAAGATACAATGGGTGGACTGGTGGGAGAGACAGGTACCACAGGTGTCAAAGCCAGTTTTGTGGCAACTCTGAGATGCATGAGGAATGGAATGTGACAGTTCAAAAGCAGTCATATGAAAGGTTTAAAGCTAAACCTCCACCAGATACCATCATGCAACTGGACTTTTTCAAGTGTTCTCCCCAGGATTTCTCAGCAAGGTCAACAATAACATGTATTAAGATGACTGTAAACAATCCTGTGCAGTGAAACACATTATAATGTAGACTTTAATTATTATAATATAGATGTGGTGACCATAGGGCCCCTCATCTTTCCCATTCACCCTCTCATGCCTCCACATCTTTTTGATTTATAATAAAGAGGTCTCTATTTTACTGAATGATGAGCATATACCATGTACCAGGGATTTCCTGTCATCAAGAAGCTAACACAGTCAACAGGTTGATACATTTTTTCAACTTTTTTTTTTCTTTTTTTGGGTCTTTTTGCCATTTCTTGGGCCACTTCCGCAATATATGGAGTTTCCCAGGCTAGGGGTCTAATTGGAGCTGTAGCCACCGGCCTACGCCAGAGCCACAGAAATGCAGGATATGAGCCGCGTCTGCAACCCACACCACAACTCACAGCAACTCCAGATCCTTAACCCATTGAGCAAGGCCAGGGATTGAACACACAACCTCATGGTTCCTAGTCGGATTCGTTAACCACTGTGCCACGACAAGAACTCCTATTTTTTCAACTTTTTAATGTTCAAACTTAGTCACCCCTAAACTTGACACTGATTTATAATTATAAACAAAGTACTTTGTTCTTTGTCTTTGTCTTCATTAATTTTATTGGAGTATAGTTGATTTACAATATTGGTTCATTTTCAGGTGTACAGAAAAGTGATTCCATTATGTACATACACATATCCATTCTTTTTTTTTTTTTCCTTTTATAGTCACATATGTGGCATTTTGAAGTTCCAGAGCTGGGGGTTGAATCAGAGCTGCAGCTACAGGCCTATATCATAGTCACAGCAACACCGGATCTGAGCAGCCTCTGTGATCCATGCTGCAGCTTGTGGCAACACTGGATCCTTAACCCACTGAATGAGGCCAAGGATGGAACGTGCATCCTCACAGACACTATGTCAGGTTCTGAACCCACTGAACCACAAAGCTGAGAACTCCTATATCCATTCTTTTTCCAGATTCTTTCCCCATGTATGTTATTACACAGAATTGAGTAGAGTTCCCCCTGCTACACAGTAGATACTTGTTAGTTATCTATCCAACATATAGTAGTGGATATATGTTAATCTCAAATTCCTAATTTATCCCCCCCTTAAGTACTTTGTTTTGATGGGTCGTATCTGAGAGCAAGTAAGAAAAGCTGTTTCTCTGAATTTCAAAGATGGTGCACTAGAAGGGAAAGTTCATCTATTTTTCTTCTGTGATTCATCATCAATTTGGAGATTTTTTTTCCTCTGTGTGGTACAAATGAAATCAGAATATTTCCTTCCTTTCTATCTTCTCACACTGTGTGGGTTTATTAACTGCATGAGTCATATGGTTAAGACTTTTGAAAATTTCTGACTTAACAATAAACAGTCAGAGAACAGACCTCCTTTATCTTTGGGGCTGGGTCTCCATCATTTGCAGACAGTTGCCTGGAGCTATGAGATGTTGAGTGCGTGAGTGAGTGACTAGGGGAGGTAGGTGGAGCAGACAGTCACTCAGCCTCTATCAGTATAACTCTTGTCCTAGCCAACTTATCTTTCATCTCTCACCTCAGCAAATCTGTCTCCCTAACCTGAGAAATGTGGGAGAATTCGAGGCAGGAGTGGAGGGGTGTAAAGATTTTTCCAAGAAAAATCTTTCTATGACTTTATATGAACATGAAGTAAATGGACATGCTGGCATTAATGCATTTGTTTTGTAGTTCTCGCCTCACAGTTCTGGAGTCTAGAAGTCCAAAATCAAAGTGTCAGCAGGGTTAGTTCCTTCTGAAACGGTGAGGAAGAATATGGCCCATGCCTCCTTCCTAGCTTCTGATAGCATCAGGTATTCCTTGGCTGGGAGATGCCATTCTCTCTGTGTCTTCACATCATATTCCTCTATAAGTGTCTGTCTCTGGGGCCAAATTTCCCTCTTTCTATAATGATACCAGTCTTATTGGATTAAGGTTCTTTCTGCTGGTAGCTTGATGATGCCTGTAAAGACACTATTTCCAACTAAAGTCACATGAGGCAATTGAGACTTACAATGTATCTTTCCTGGGAAAAGACCTTTCAACTCATAACACTCACCAAGGAAACAAAATGACATACAGACTTAGAGAAGTAAACCTAATGAATTTGAACTTTTTAAATAAAACCCTTCCCAGCTCTTCCTCCTCAGACAGCTTCCATCCTTGGGCAGGTTTCTGCCAGGCTTAAATACAAAGGACTTTGTGAACATAATTTTCCACCTTCTGAAAGTCAGAATACATTTTTGAAATAAAACCATAGGTTTACCTCCATTTTAGGGAAAATCTGGGGCAAGAACTCTAATCATAGTGCCAAATCTGTCATTAATTAGTTTCCTAAGCCACTGTTTTTTTTTTTTCTTGAGACTATTTTTTTGATCCATCAAATGGACATTAGTACACATGCCTTAAGTATCCTACTGAAGTATATAAATTCTGCAAATGTCTCTACACTTTAGTCCATTTGTTCATGCAGCTGCTACAACAGTCCTGACACATAATAGACCATTACTGCCTATTAAATTCATGAGTGAACTAACAAGTTTGCCGTATGCATGAAGTTCAAGTTCATTTTATGCATATAAAAGAGTGAAAAGTTAGAAAGTTCTATACTGGAGAGAGTTTGCAGCAGTTTTCCAGTCTCAGCACTGCTAACCTGTGGTTCTAATCTTGATCTGTGAAGTAGAAGGAAGATTAACCACGAAAGCACCCCCTCCACTCTAAAACCCTAAGCTCCATGTTTTTTGCGTCTTGTAGCGTGGTGTTAATGTGTGCTCCTTAGTCCCATGTAGTAGAGGTGAGCCATCTCATACATATTAGACCTGCTCTCTCAAGCTTTCTTTGGACTGTGATTAATCTGAACTCTTCCCTTTGTGTATGGACTGAACTCTGGCCACCCCCTAAGAACTGACTAAAACAAAAAGCACCCTCAAGCATTTGGGGCAGAACCAAGAAAGGGGAGCAGATGCACTATTTAGTCAAGCTTTCTCTCATGTGTATTCTTCTCCACATTTGGTAGCAGAATTTCAAAGAAGTTTCATATGCAGGAAGCACCAGGAGTGAAAAGTCGTGGGTTTGGATTACTTTCCCAAAGTAGTGGGAATTTGGAATTCTTATAATGCAAATCAATACTAAGTCCATTTAGAATCTGAAGAACAAAGTGATGATTATTTTATGTCTCTGGGCCCAGAGCACATCTGCTTCCAGCTAGTCTAGGACCTATTAACACTTACAAAGTTCTTTCTAGTAAAAGACAAGTCTTTGGGGAATAGCTCATGCCTAGCTATTTCATGCCTTTTCACAATTGGCACAAACAAATCAAGGTTTCAATGCGGAAATTCTTCCTTGTTATAAGAATTTTGATTCTTGAAATCTCCTTTTTCCTCTCTCATCTCCTAAAATTACCTGGGAGAAAAAGGAGTCAGTGGGGGAATTAATTCTTTAAGCAATACTAAAGTTAGCCTGCAAGTGAAATCAGCCCTCTAGTTGGAGTGATGACTCAAAAGATGGACCCAGTCTTCCTCTTCGTGGCATGACAATTCCTCTGGGCTCCAGACATGCATGCCCTGTATGTCCAGCACATGTCTTGGGCACCTCAAATACTTCTCTTCTATGGGTTTCTAATAATGTTAACTGCTCAATTTCCCCTGCCAGTCTCCAGGTGTGAACCACGAATGTCCTCAAAGTGAGGACACTGACTCAAAACAGGAATCACCCACCTTGTACCTCCCAATAGGCTTGCCTGTAGAGTCCAGTGGGAAGTGTGTTTCTTACACCTTGGATGAATAGTTAAATCCTTTTATCCCTGAACTTCATTGTATCTTTTGGAAAATGGACTCTGGGAGCAATCCTGATATGGTTTATTGATGGTGTCTTCTTCCTTGTCCAGAGAAGCATCTATGTAGCAGAAACTACAAAATGTTCTGGAGCAAAAAGTTGAACATCATTTGGATTTGCCCTCAGAAACCTCACATTGCTGATGGAGAATAGATAGATAGATAAATGATAGGTAGATAAATGATAGATGATAGGTAGACAGATGATAGATTGATAGATGATAGATGATTAGATAGATAGATAGATAGATAGATAGATAGATAGATAGATAGATAGATAGAGACACGTTATCTAGGGGAAGACTTTTTCCACCTAGGTGTCCTGGGATGGTTGGTCAGAGAAGGTCAGATACAATCTGGCTTTGAAGAAAGGGAAGGAAAATTCCTGGCAGAGAGAGAAAAACATGAACAAAAGCAAATGTGGGTGTGGTAAAGCAAGTGTAAGTAGTTCCGCATGACTGGAAGATAAGAAATTTTAAGGGGAGTGGCCAGAAATAAACTGGAGAATTTGGACCAGGTCTTGAAGCTCCTACCAGGCCTGAAAGAACCTCTCTCCTAGCCTGTGGTCCTTTGGCAGCTCAGCAGCTACCCCTACTGGCCAGGCTGAGTTGTCATCCAGCCTTGCAAATAGCGTCTCCCCTGTCTTTTATCTGGAAAAGCATTTCTGAAAGTATGCGCTATATCTTACCACCCAGCTCCT
Source organism: Phacochoerus africanus (assembly GCF_016906955.1). NCBI lineage: Eukaryota > Metazoa > Chordata > Mammalia > Artiodactyla > Suidae > Phacochoerus > Phacochoerus africanus. Next base: position 48,698,638 of record NC_062550.1, on the reverse strand, counting down.
AATGCTCACCCTCCTCCTTAAGCTATTCCAATAAAAAAGAGTGTGAGGTCTCATGCTGCATCTGTAATCTAGTGCAGTTCACCAGCATGGGAATTTATGGTCATAGCCCAAGGCAACAATATGGAGTGTACCCTACATAGAGATGTATGTGAGACCTCTATAGAAGTGGTTGAGCCTCCTCGATAATTTTGGGCTCTGTCCATGTAATTCTCCAGCCTATCACAATAACCAACTATCATTGCACGAAAATATAGAGAATCCCACAACAGAATTTGTGTAGTTCAAATCCAACTGTTCAACTTCTCTATAGTTTTTACTTCCAGAAATATCATAGTTCATCATGACCTCCTTTCTTCTTTAGCTTGTCTGTCCTGTTGATTGATTCATTCAGTTTTGAATACCAGTTATGTGCCAGGTGTGACCACAGACTTATCCCCAACAGGAAGGAGGATTTCTATTTTCAGAACTGCAGATGAGTATAACACTCCTGAATTTTGTTCCAACATTCTATCAATTAGCTTTCCCAATATTTCCAAAGAAAAATTCTACTTTTGTCCCTTCACAGAAATTTTGGATCATGAGGGTAAAAGGACTCCTCTTGACCCTTCAAGTTTAAGGGTGGCAGCAAGAAATAAATCAATGCAGTGTTTCTCCATAAGTGGAGTGTCTGAAGGGGTGGGGAGAAAGATAAGGTTATTTCAGGGATTTTTCCCTTCTAATAAGATCCAATTTTGGTCTCAACTCTTCTTCTCTAGGACTGTTGGCAGCTCCATTTCCAAAGCACAGAAGATACCTCTCTAGCTTCGGCAACATACTTCCCCTGCAGAAGAAAAGGGGATGTTTGCAGGAGTCACTGCTCCCCATGATTGCTTCAGGAGTGAGGTCTACCCTCAGCCTAAGTTTGAGGAAAGAGAGCATGGGGCAGAGTAACAATCACTTGAGGGTGGGATTTTGGTTGTTCCCAGTGTCAGTGGGGCAAGTTCCCAGTAAACTTTCTGTCTATAAATGATATGACTAACCAGCCTGAGTCAGACTCTGGGGTTGCTCAAGAATATCAGAATGTAGCTCAAATCAATGTGCTATGAAAGTATAGGCCACTCTTGGTGGCTATTCCAGTCTACTTAGGGAATAATAAAGTACAGTGTCAACAGCTCCATTGTAATAGGAAGAGATGGAGTGAGAGAAGGAACATAGGTTTAGTATGTTCCAAATTGTAATCTTTGTTATATTAATCTGCTCAGGCTGCTATAATAAAATAGACTGGGTGGCTTAAACAACATACATTTTATTTTCTGATAGTTCTGGAGGCTGAAAGTCTGAGATCAAGGAGCTGGCCAATTTAGTTCTTAGTGAGAGCTCTCTTCTCAGATTGTAGACCTTCCATAGTGAATAAATCTCTCTCTTCCTCTAATTAAAGCAGCACAAATTAATCCTTTCAGGAGGGCCCTATCCTCAAGATCTAATCCCAATTACCTCCCAAAGGCCTTATCTTCAAATACTATCACATTGTGGATTGGAGCTTGAACATATGAATTGCAGGGATGTGTGTGTGTGTGTGTGTGTGTGTGTGTGTGTGTGTGTGTACAATCCAGACCATAGCACTTGTATAACATAAAAAGGCTCAACATTGAGGATAAACATGTGAGAAGAATTTGGCTTATTAGAAAAGACATAATCCTTTTATTATAACTGCTTCTTGTCTTTAAACTTTCTCACTAAGGGTGGAGGTGGGATTCTGGCTCAAGTTCAAGTCATGGAAACCATTCTAGGTATGTCATACTGAAAAGGGATAAACTAAAAGGAAGAAAACTGGTGGAAGAGATCAAAGAGCAATGATTGGAAAGGGTCCACTGACATCCCTGGATCTCTAGTGCAATGTTAGGAAAACACAGTTGCACCCATAAGTCACAAGACATCAGGAAAACTTTGCTGTTATAAAAACTGCCCTGACATCTGCTGAAAAGTTCGTTATCACTAAATGGTAATAAGGGAGTCTGGGGAAATGCATTTCTAAGACTTCTGGTCCCTGTGATGTAAGAGAGGATATAAAACAGGGTGGAAATGGGTGCTGGAGGCCAGTGGATGATATCCAGCAAATTCTCTTCTGGGATGTTTGCCTGCTACTGCACTGTTCACAGCTGTTCATGTCTTGGCCTATGCTGGACTTCCACACAAGCTGATGGAGCAGATGAGACTCAGTTGTTTCCTGTAGTCAAGGGAAAGAGAGACTTAGCTTGTCAAAAATGCATGCTTGTATCTGCATTTAACAGCACACTCCTGCAGGCTTGCCTTGGCTGCACAATTCTAACATTTCAAAAATTTCCTATATGGTCTTCTGTCTCCCTTCCTTCATCCCAAGCTCTTCAAGAAAATCAAATGGACTTCTACTCATCCAAAAGTAGTACTGAGCCTGACTTCCTTGCTGGAATATATAAAGCAGAGAAGGAAAGGTTCATTGAAGGCTTATGCAGACACAGCTGACTTGGAACAAGAGATGTAACTGGGTTCAGAAGGACAGATTTGGGTAGAGGGAGAGAGGAGGAGGCATTCCCATATGTGTCTGTGTATATGGCTCATGTAGGAGTCAGTTCAGGGATCTACCTTAATGGAACTGAAAAAATAGAACATTGTATTAGGGAGGATCTAGGGAGTTTCTTGAGGCATTTGTACTCCACCCAGTGAGTAATAGGACCCACTGATGTTTCTTTTCTTCTACCACTCTCTGCACCCATATAGATTCAATATTTTGGTTCCTCAAGGAATCTAGAAATCCCTAAAATGACACTTAAGAGGATATTAGGAATTGTAAGGCAGGCTAAAATTTGCTATTATCTCTGCCCTTCACTAAGTGAGAAATCTGAAACAAAGTAATTAATCATACCTTAATTTCTAGATACAGATATACATATATATATATATATACACACACACATATATATACACATATCACATATATATGATGAAGATAATATATATATATATATCTCCAATGAATGTCATAACCAATAAGATACAGTGCAAATAGTATACTTTTCATAGTGCCTAGCATAGAGTAAGCATTCAAAAAATGGCTAACACCCCTTTCCCCCTTTAATAAGTAGAGAAACTCACCATATTTAGGTGTATGAGAACATCTAGAAACCCTAATAATTTCAGGAACCATCCTCTTTCAGTTCTTTAAGGAAAAAAAATACACTGTGTAAAGTTTCCAGAGTTTGGAATGTTACAAAGCCTGCTGCATGCCAGGACTTCACATAAAGTGTCTGGGTTTTGCACTTAGGGAATCAGTGTCTCCATGATACATATAAAATGTGAAGAGTTTGCTTCTCATCAAGCCATGGAAGAATGACTGATTGTGGAAGGCCAGACAAGATAATTAGATGGTACAGACAATAGCTATTATCACAAGCACTAACACATGGTAACTTGCATGCTGCCATGCCAGGACTGTCAATAATCCTCAAACTGTATATCCCTGGAATACACTGAAGGCATCGCTTCATAGCCTGAGCATCCACAGAAGCAATGGAGGGGGCAATTATTTCACCTCCAAAATAAAGAAAGTGATTTGATTGCCTTAACTACACTTGCTTAACCTTCTTGGCTAAAGGGAAGCATAGCACAATGTCGAAGTGCCCTCTAACGTTACTGTAGGAACAACAACCAAAAAAAATTGGCTGAAAGTTGGGAAAACCTGGCCCCTGATACTTGCAGGTGTATTTTTCTTGGGAAGCAAGATTGCTAGAGAAACAAAAGATTTGGTTCGTTTGGCTTGGCAAGTCAAAAATGCAATCCTAGGGGAAGACTTTATTTAGAAACTTTATTTTTCCCCTGTTGAATAGTTTGTGGAGGCAAAAAAAAAAAAGACAGAAGTATAAGTGGTTCATAAGTTCACAATTATTTTTTATTTGGTTTTAAAAACAAAATACAGTCTCCGCTAAGGTGGATCTTGCTATCAATTAATTTCACTTTTAATTGGCTACTTTTCAGTTCCCCACAAAGCTACAGTTTAGGCTGGGAGATATTCTAAAGCAAGTGAGTATACAGAGGGAATTCTTGGTCACCCCTACTTTCTCCTGAATTTCCCGTGAGCTATCTCCTAAATCTTTGAACATGCCTGTCTCTCACCTTTAAAAACAGTCTTTTATTGACTTGACTCTGCCTCTTTCCATAATATCCAAATCACTGATGTTCAGTATCCCCTTCACTCTTGAATGCACCTTAAATTGGGGTTTTGCCCCACCACTACCATGAAACTGAATTTTCTGAGATCACTAGTAATTATCAAGTTCAAAAGAGATGGTCTGTCTTTTTTTTCTTTTAATTTTTATTATATTGATTTATAATATTCTGTCAATTTCTGCTGTACAGCAAAGTGACCCAGTTATGCATATATATATATATATATTATTTTTTCATATTACCCTCCATTGTGTTCAACCACAAGTGATTGAATGTAGTTCCCTGTGCTATACAGCAGTACCTCATTGCTTATCCACTCCAAATGCAATAGTTTGTATCTACTAACCCCAGACCAGTCTATCCTACTCCATCTCTCTCCCCCTCGACAACCACAGTTTGTTCTCCATGTCCATGAGTTTTGTCTATATTTATATGTTGTCTCTGAGTACTTTTATGCTGTTGATCACTCCCTCCTCCTTGAAACTATTTTTCCCTCAGCTCTCTTTCTTGGTCTTTCTTCTCTCTGGTTCCTCTTTTTCCATCTCCTGTTCTGGCTTCCCTTGCACTCTTGCAGGGTACATTTCCCTCTCTCTATGCTCTTACCAGGTGATCAGATCCACAAGTATGGCTTCATTTTCCCTTATATTCCATGACCACCAAAACAGTATTCCTAGTCCTCTTAGCTTTCTTCAGCTCTAATCCCATATTTCTAGTTGCCTAGAAGACCAGTTTTCCTGGCTACCCTGAAACAGGAACCTCTGATTCAGCATGTTCAAAACTGAATTTACTGTGTTCTTGCACAACCCTTCCTGTATGCCAGATCAAGGAATGACGTCATGCAGCTGCTAAGGCTAGAAATCTTGGGTTATTGATAAATTTTTCTCACCTCCAACATTCAAATTCAACCAGTGACTGTGCCTTATCAATTATACCTCATCACCTTATTGATATACCTTGAGTCCTTCTTTTCTTTTTTTCTTTTTTAAAAAGTTTTATTGAAGTGTAGTTGATTTACAATGTTGTAATACTTCTGCTGTATAACACAGTGATTCAGTTATACATGTACACACATCCATTCACTTTCAGATTCCTTTCCCACATAGATTATCACAGACTATTGGGTAGAGTTCTCTGTGCTATATAGCAGGTCCCCATTGGCCAATCATTCCATATACCTAAGTGTACATATGCCAACCCCAAACCCCTAGTCCACCCCACCCCACCTGCCCCCTTTGGTAGCCATAAGTTGTCAAGGTCTGTGAGTCTGTTTCTGCTCTGCAAATAAGTTCATTTGTATTCTTTTTTAAGATTCCACATATATAAGTGTTGTCATATATGATGTTTGTCTTTCACTGCCTAACTTCACTTAGTATAATAATCTTTGGGTCCATCGATGTTGCTGCAAATGGCATTATTTCATTCTTTTTATGGCTGAGTAATACTCCACTACATATATGTACCACATCTTCTTTATCAATTCCTCTGTTGATGGACATTTAGGTTGTTTCCATGTCTCAGCTATTGTGAATAATGCTACAATGAACATAAGGGCACATGTATCTTTTTGAATTATGGTTTTCAAGTCCTTGTTTTTCTTATTGGTTCTGCCAAAAAATAGTGCAAATTCTATTTCTTATCTATGATTGCTACAGTAAATTGGTCTTTTTCTATCACTTCCTCTCCTCTAATCCATTCTATATGTTATATGAGTGGTAACACATTAAGACTTTTTTTTTCATGTTTTTCCACTACAAAGAAGTGTGAAAAATAAAACTGGGCAGTAAATCCTAATGCATAAAGCATAATATCCAAAAATCTCCATTTAGAGAAGACAGCAGAAAAAATCCCTTCACAATCTGGTGCAATTCCATTTGCCTCTCCTCCATCTGCTCCCACATACAAACCATGCTTCAGCCCAAACTCTGAATCACAGAGGAGGATTCAGAGGAAACTTGTTCATGTGCTTGCCTTCTCTTAAGCCCTCTCTTCACCAGAAAAGGCATGATTCCCCTTCCACCTGGTGAACTCCTGCTCATCTCTTAAAAGACAATCAACTGTTAGCACTTCTGTGAAGTGATACTGACACCTCTGAGCTAAACTGGTAGAGACTTCCTTTGAATTTCTATTGTAATTTTCTATACTATTATTACCAATCCTTGATTATTATATTAAATAATATAATATATTATTATATTAAGCCATATGATTATTATATTAAAATTGCTTACATGTAACACTCCCCCAAGCTAAGGTCATTCAACCTTTGAAAATGAGGGAATATGTCTGACTTATTTTATATCTCCAGTATTTACCACATTGCCTGTCATTTGGGAGTTGGTGAGTCTGTGGAATCCATGAATGGATGAATGCCTTCTCTAAAAGTGCAGCACTATAATCTTTGGTTAGGTTTATATTTTTTAAAAAAACAAGACTATTCTAGTGTCCCAATTCGTAGGTCTTCATTCTTTCTCTGTTGGAATGATCTTCTCAAGTGGCTTTTCCTTCTTTAATTATCCAAATGACTGTCTTGTGTTACTTTTATTTAATCTATTTATTTGGCTTTATTTAGATAGTGGACAAGAGTTCTGCATTCTACAATTCCAGTGGAATACACTAAGAAATAATATATAAGTGAAAAGAATTACTTGAGAAAATTCCACAAGAAGAAAAAATGAAGCTTCTTTAGCCCTTGTTGTTTTGGATAAATTTTCCACAGTGACTGTTCTCAGGCTCAAATCTTTTTTATCCATCTTCCACTCTTTTCCTGAAATTTCTTTAGAACACGTTTCTTTTCTTCACCTTCTTGAACTCATTTCAAAGCCCATCAACTTAATTAATGATGTCATTCATTAATCAATCATTATATTAGCATTTCCAAAGTCCACTTTTACATATAGAGTATTTTTTTTTCATCTATTTGGAAGCATAGTTATCTTTCAGTATAAAAATAACCTGGGGAAAGGAGAATTTTCTTTACTCCATTATTTTATTATTTTTCTCCCAACTCTTAAGAACCTTAAAAATTAAATCCCATGTCACTGATAAAGCACCTACCAGTGCTAATGGAGTCCATTTGGCTCTAAATTGCAGAGGTGAGAAATTAATTTAAAAGATTCAGATCTGAATTATTAACCAATCTTCATTAGGATCTTTAGAAAAAAAATCAGAACAGATCTAATTAACCTACGACAGTTGTGGTAATATGAGAGTTATAGTAAGGAAATCGCTTGAGACTGACTTGTAAAATGAGCCAAAAAAGATGAGAGGCTGCATTAAAATGTGTTATCAAAAAATAGTTCATGCTATTAACCAAGATTTGGGCATGTTTTTATTTATGATAGGAAATAATTTTCAGCCAGGGCATGTAACTTGACTTCTTTCTCCAAAAGAAGTCTCTGCATGTCCCTTACAAAAAAAGTGTCCTGTCATGGTAGCCAGGAGGCATATTTTTGTGCCAATCCAGGAAAATAGCATTATTCAACCAATAATGTTTTATGTTGCCATCTTGACCAGCTGTGGTGGTAAGAGACCTGGGCCCATTCAGATTGGTCTACAGCTCTCCTTTCCTCACACTCTGAGTCAAGCCCCTCTGTGCTTTACCCAATTCTGAGCTCCCACTGGTTTTCCTTTCCTCTCTTTCCTGTTGTTTTAATGTAGATAATTTTCTCTAGTTTATGCACTGCCCTCTTACAGGTTCACGTAAGTGTTTTTTTCCCCTGCAGAAGTAGAAATATTCTCATCTACATAATTACCTTTGCTGACAGAATACCTCATCCTACAGAGAGCTGAAAGGCAATACAAAAAAGGATGCAGAGACAAATCTTGACAATGACCACTAAAAAAAGAAAGACATCAGTTGATAATAGCTTATTTTCCTATTAGAAAAAAGTAAAAAATATAACAGTATTCTTTACAGTCATGTCAAAGTGTTTCCTTTGCTTCCCACATACCTGGTGGAACAAAGCCAGGAGAGGATTTCAGAACTTTATTGGTCAGGAGTGTAGAAGGCTGGGCATTAGAGGGTGTGGCCTGAGTGGGCTCTGCTTCCAAGACATAGAGCCTTTAGGAGAGAACCTAAGGCTTTTCCTGTGCTTTCCATAAGCTCCAGGGATCCTTGTCTGCAGAAGGGCAATAGGTTTCCATGATTCCAATGTAATTCATAGGCATAAAGTTCTTGTGAAGAAGGAGGGATGGTCACTCAAATCCTCAAGACAGAATTACTTATAGTGAAAAAGATGGTTTGAGTCCTTGCTGTAAATATGTGGAAGGTACTCTGAGTGAGAAGGACACTGCAGTGCCTTCCAGGGACATTTCACACAGCGGGACTGCTATCCAGAGCTGGGCTTGATGATTTTCCTCCCTTCTTTCTGTATTTCTCTCCCACCTACATGGCCTCATTTACCATAGTCTACAGCATCTGTGCCTTTTGGTTGTCTTTGGGCTGCCTAGAATCCCCTGCAGAGCCTTAGTGGGGCCAGCTTGCCTACCGTTATTCAGTGCCACCAACCTCAAAAACAAAACACAATAAAACAAACCAAAACAACAACTCCATTATTATGAATCTGGTATTTGACAATTAGGAATATAACAAGTTGATTAAACTTGTCTCCATGAGAGAATAAATAATAATGCCTATAATATTTATTGAATTCTCATTATGGGCTCCGCACGTTTTCAGCATTTTATGCATCATCTCATTGACTCTTCACCCAAGGTCTTCAAAGGAGGTGTTTTTACTATATCCATTTTTTAGATAAGGAAATTGAAACTCAGAGAGGGTGATAGTGCCACTATGACTAGGCTCCTGCAGTAAGAAGAGCCAGGATTCAAACTCAGGTGTGTCTGTCACCCAAAGATATGCATTTCCTGCTATGTTATACTTTGTCTCACTTGTTGTTTGGAAAATAGAAACAAAATCAAGTTATTTTCAGATAGAAAATGATAGAATTTGAGCTGTCTTGCAGTACCCAACTTCAAAAATGCACTGGACCTCAGGAGGAGGGAGAACCAGGGACTGGAAACTGTAATCTCTTTGCACCTCTCAGCTCTTCCTTTCTTCCACACCAACTTCATCCTTACCATGTTCAGCAGACAAACTTGTCTCTGTGTTACAGCCCAATTGGTAGTGAACAGGTTTTCTTACTATGCCTGTGTGACAGCAATTAAGAAATAAGCAAAAATCAAACCCGGACACTTTTCATTTCAATTCAAAATACTTAAAGAAGAGATTGTCATCATCTCAGCTCAGGTCATGGACTCATATCCTCATCCAATCAACTGTGTCTAACAGGCTAGTGTCATGTCGTAAAAATGGATGTTCCCATTGCATGTGTTTTTATAGGAGACAATTAGTATATCCACTCAGTACCTGTGGTAGACAGGTATTAAACCTCTCTTAAGAGTTCAGACCACAGCTATGAATGGTAATCAGTCACTTAGTATTTAAGGTGCTCAAAATGCTTTACCTGTGGAACCCAAATGTTCAAAATTGATGAATGCAAGTAAAAGTACTCTGTTTGTTGTCTTATATTATGCCTTAAGCCTAGTTTAGCCAAAACTGGTGGAAAAACCATTTCTCTTCAAGAATCACCCCTTGGAGTTCCCGTTGTGGCGCAGTGGTTAATGAATCCGACTAGGAACCATGAGGTTGCGGGGTCGGTCCCTGCCCTTCCTCAGTGGGTTAACGATCCGGCGTTGCCGTGAGCTATGGTGTAGGTTGCAGACGTGGCTCGGATCCTGCGTTGCTGTGGCTCTGGTGTAGGCCGGTGGCTACAGCTCCGATTCAACCCCTAGCCTGGGAACCTCCATATGCCGCGGGAGCAGCCCAAAGAAATAGCAAAAAGACCCCCCCCAAAAAAAAAGAAAGAAAGAAAAAAAAGAATCACCCCTGAATTCCTGAGTCAACCCTTGAAGAATTAATGACAATTTAAAAATATCAGTATAGGAGTTCCTGTCATGGCTCAACAGAAATGAATCTGAATAGCATCCATGAAGACACAGGTTCGATACCTGGCCTTGCTCAGTGGGTTAAGGATCCAGCATTGCCATGAGTTGTAGTGTAAGTCACAGACATGGCTCAGATCTGACATTGCTGTGGCTATAGCCTAGGCCAGTAGCTACAGCTCGAATTCAACCCCTAACCTGGGACCTTCCATAAGCTGTGGGCACAGCCCTAAAAAGACAAAAAAACAAAAACAAAAACACAAAAAAACAGTATTTCCCAATTCACTGTTATAAGCAAAGACATTGACAATTTTCATCTCTAAGTGAATTTTCCATTAGCATATTTTAAAAAATTCATGTAACACTATAAACAGATTTTCCCACATTTGTGTTCTGTGAAACATTTCAGTTAGATGAGAAAATCTGTATAATATATCCCTCTCTTGGATACCGACAAAGGATATTTTGAGGGTTCAGAGAAGACCTTCAGTAATGAGATTTACTTAACTTTGTTTAATCCAGTATTTGTCTAACTGATTTAGTGAAGAAATAACTCATGGTATTAGTATTACGATGAGACAGCTTGAAAAATACTACAAAGGCTATGAAATAATTCCAAATATGCATGGAGAGATAGATTTCCTATTGTTAAATGCAACTTAAAACAAATCCTATTCTACTGACGAGAATTTAGCCAGATTTCCAGAAAGATCAGTTAAGGGAGAGATGACCATCTCTATTTTTAAAGATAAAACTGTCAGGCAGAGAAAGTTAATAACATCCCTAAGGTCATATTGCAGAAGAAGTTGAATACTCAGGTCTTTAACTCTTAATCTTCTGCCCTTTCTACAGGTCAACACATGGAACAAGAGTTTGTTTGGGATCTAGCAAAAGAAAAATAGTCACTTCAAATTGTCTTCAACTTTTCCACAGAACTCACCAGCATGACACCAAGGGTCAATTTTTCAGAGGTCTGACAGGAACTGATTACTCAGAAATATAACCAACCAACTGACAAAGCCCCAAGAGTGTTCCAGATATTAAAACTACTTCAAATGAACAAACATAATAATAAAAAGTAGGTTTAACTTTCTTTTTGTTTCTTACCTATAAAAGAGGGGTTCGGTAGTAAGAGAATTTGCCTGCTCACACCCACCTTGTGCTGTAGGAAATTCACCCCCTTGAATTTCCACACTAGGAATTCTGGGAGTTCTCTAGATGATTCCAACAAACACCCATGGTCCTTCATCATTTGTATCCACTTCTTCCCCACCATGGTGCCAAAGTACAAGTGACAACTAAGCTCTCAAATGCCAAGTGGAGACATACTTGCTGATGCTATGTATGGTTCTATATTTTGGAGATTAACTGCTTGTCTATAGATTTTGCAAACATTTTCTCCCATTCTGTAGGTTATCTTTTCATTGTCCCTGTGTGTTTGTGTCTCTGTGTGTGTTTTACAGCTTTATATCAAAAGAACAAAAAACCCAATCAAAAAGTAGTCAGAAGATCTAAATAGACATTTTTTTTCAAAGACACACAGATTGCCAAGAAGCCCATGAAAGGATGTTCAACATCCCTAATTATTAGAGAAATACATATCAAAACTACAATGAGGTATCAGCTCACACCAGTCAGAATGGCCATCATCAAAAAGTCTACAAACAATACACGCAGGGCAGAGCGTGGAGAAAAGGGAACTCTTCTACATTATCGGTAGGAATGAAAATTGATGCAGCCATTATGGAGAATAATATAGATGTCCCTTAAAACACTAAGTTTAGAAATACCAAATGATGCAGCAATACCACTCCTGGGCATATATCCAGAGAACAGCATAATTTAAAAAGACATATGTGCCTCAATATTCATTGTAGTACTATTTATATTAGCCAAGACATGGAAGCAATCTAAATGTCCATCAACAGAGGAATAGATGAAGAAGATGTACATATATATATACACACACACACACAATGGAATATTAGTCATAAAAAAGAACAAACTAATGCAGTTTACAACAATATGGATGGACCTAGAGATTATTCTACTAAGTTAGTCAGACAAAGACAAATATCATATGAGATAACTAATCTGTGGAATCTAATAAAAAATAATACAAAAGAACTTATTCACAAAACATAAATAGACTAAAAGATTTTGAAACCTTATGGTTACCAAAAGGGAAATTTTGATGAGAGGGATAAATTAGGAGGTTGGAATTAACATATGCACAGTACTGTATATAAAATAGATAACTAACAAGGTCCTATGGTATAGCACAAGGACATCTACTCAATAGTCTGTAATAACCTATATGGGAAAAGAATCTGAAAAAGAATGGGTATATGCATATGTATAACTCATTCACTTTATCGTACACTTGAAACTATACTCCAATAAAATTTAAAAATATATATTTATTGATGCTGATGCTGCTGATGCCTGCATCGATGTCAATGCCTAGAACCAAGAGAATTGATGTGTGCTACTAGGTGTTGGCACTCTGGCCAACACAACCCATGCTGCCACTACCTCTAATGGTGACCTGCTATGGCAGAAGCTGCCTATGCCATTTTCACCTCACATTCTCCCTATCTCACAGAAGTGGTGGGGAAACAGAAGTTTTTAAGTTTTATCTGCTCTTTGGTACAATCCTTTCATCCAGTGACTCAAAGGGAAGACAAGAGTGACAAGGCCAAGGGCAACATTCTTTCTCCCAGACCTGGTTTATACAACTTGATCCAAGTGAGTGTGTCTTGGCTTCTTTTTTTCCTTGGAATGAGGTCTTTCCTGAGTGGCTTCTCAGGCCTCTATGTCTTTTCCCATATTTTTTATTTTCTCAGACACAGGACAGGATCCCAGGATGGATATAGCAGGGAATCTGTCTAGAGCCCTAGCTGTAACAGCCTACACCCAGCTGTTCTCATCCAAAGTGAGAAGGAATCACTCCTTCACTGACTGTTAAACAGTGTATGGCCATTATGGGTTGGGCAAGCCCAGCTGCAAGGAGAGTATCATTTTCCTAAATAAACATCAGTATTAAAATAAGAGGTTCCGTGAAGTGGTGAAAAAGCCCTGGCCTGGGAAGCAGGACATCTGGACTCTGCCTCTTCTTAGTATTTGGCCTCACTTGAGTCCTTTAATCTCTCTGGACCTCAGCTTCCTAGCTTGGAAAACCCACTGCTCACTCTGGTCACTAAGCTTCTATGTAGGCTTGACATTCTCTACTTGAGTAGGTGAACTTAGGTCATCCATTTTCCACAAACAGCCCTAATGCATATATTTTCTTTACTGAATAAAACATTTATTATTACTACTCCATATATGGGTTATTATTCACTTTATTTTATATAGATAAAGAAATCGAAGTTGAAAAGTGTTACATTAATATATATGTAAAACACCAGTATGAGCTGCTTGCATTCAGAAAAAAATGGGTTATGCCAATTTATAGCTGATTTATTTTTCTCTTCCATATACTTATCAGTTGTTCCTTATTGTCTTTGTCTTCCACAACAAAGATCTGTCAATATTTTGATAGCAGTACCTTCGACATCTTTCCCACTTTTGCTAGCTGATTTAGACTTACTTTGTGTCAGTCTTCAAGTAGCTCATTGCTAAAGTAGCTTCTTAAATGGCATCTCTTCTAACTTTCTCCCCACCCCCAATACATCCTTCATAGTTCCAGCTGGTTATTTTATTTCCTATTGTTCATAAACCACCAGAGATTCTTCATGGATCACAGAATAATATCCAAACTCTTTAACCTGACATTCAAAGCTCTCACAATATGGCTCAAACATACTTGCCAATTTTTATTTTCTAATCATCTTCTGCTGTATTATGCAAAAGAATTTACCTTCAACTCCTCCAAAGAGTTTTGGGTACTCCCTCCTTCATTAACCTTGTTCCTTGGATCATGCTGCTCCTATCTGAGACAACTATCCCACTTTTCCTCCTGTTCAGTAGATCTAAACGTTATTTGTCTTCAAAGCTGAGCTCTAATGAGCACCCCCCCCCTTTTAAAGCATTTCTTTATACCCTCCATTGGAAGTCTTTCTCTCTGAGTCATCTAGCACTTTATATGTATCTCTATTGGGTAGCCCTTATAAATGCTGTGATTTTGCATTTATTTAATCAGTATCGTTCTTCTTCTAGACAATAAGCTCCAAAAAGGGCAAGAGCCATGCCCATTTATGTTTATCATTCTGTCTCCAGGGTGCAGCACAGAACCTATCGCGTTACTTCAGTATGTAATGATCAAACAGGTAGCTGAATGTACATCTCTTAAGATATTATTTTCTTTTTCATGGGGGTAGATATATGTATCCATGTCTTTTCTTCCACAATAAACTCTTAGCTCCTTGAAAACTCTAAGTCTGATTCTGTTTGGTACCCATCAAAGAAAAGAGCCTTGCATCTTGAAAATAATTACTTATAAATATTATTAAGTATTATTTATAAATATGTATATAAGTATAGTTAACTAGTTTTAGTAAAAGATCAAGCTTCAGAGTCATGTAGCCTAAAGTTCAAATCCTGGAGTTGTAAAGTTAGATGAAAAATGTTTGATAATATTTTCCAATTAAAATAAATATAGTGTTTTATAATGTATGAAGAGTTTTCTCATATATCTCAGTTGATCATCAAACAGTATTAGAGAGTATTATTATCTCCAATTTACTGATGGGGAAGCAGAGGTAAGGATAAAGCAAATGAAACTTAAAGAGGCTAATGATCATTCAGCTACTAAATTTGATCAGGGATTCAAACTAAGGTTTTTCGAGGCCAAAGTCTCTGTCTTTCTCATTCTCATGAGTATATGGACAGCACAGAAATGCAGACCAATGAATCTGTGCCTTTGGATAACAATTTTTTTTTCTAGAATTCAGCTCTCTTTTAGTCTTTATCCAACTGTTATGACCTCAGAAAACACTAGAAAGAGCATATTTGGAGTTTCTGGTGTGAGGATAAAACGGCAGAATATGTGCAGTTAAGTTTTGGAGAAAAAGCAGAAGAGGTCCATTTTCACACTCGACATGAGGAAATTTCAGCAAAGTCCTAAACCATTTTTTTTCTCTCTCTCTCTGAAATCTTCACTAAATAGATCCAAATTGGAAACTCATCACCTTTATTTAAAACGAGACCCTGCTTCTTTTCTTGTTGCAAAACTCCTTGATCTCCCTATTGCAGCTCCAATCCAAATCAGGAGAAAAACAGCTCTTATTTATTATGTAGTTTTTCTCTCATTATGTTCTTCCCAGAAATGAATCTCCGTCCCTCTCAGACTTTGTTTCACAGGACGCTCTGATCTGGCTCTCCCTCCGCAGCCCTGGGCGAGTTGTTTTGCCTGGCTTATCCCATCAGTAGAAGGCTCAGCTGCCTTTTCTCACACTCGGAATCCAGCAGACCGTTTTCCTTGGTCATCAGCAGAGAAATGGGGAGTCTTTCCTTTTAATGGGCTGAGCTCCTGCCAAGTTCCAAAGTGCTCTTGCCCTTCCTTAAAGATGCTGAATATCTGCTCCTTACCCAAGACATCTGGATACCTTGTGTGAGTAACCCTCTCCTGAGGGTGGGGCTGGGGGGTTTGAAAGCAGATTATTCCAGTTAAAAAAAAAAAAAAGTTTAGGCACTTTCAAACAATTCTGATATATCTTGGTAACTTAGAACACAGAACAGAAACCTTCCCCATTGCAGTTTCTCCTCAATAGCAGGTGAAACAATAAAAAAACATTGAGCAAGCACAATGAATCTGTATCCAGAGAATTTTAACACATTTGAAAACAAGTAATTCCACATAAAATCCTCTGGGGTTTTTGCCAGTAAGTCTTTAACAATCTGGTTTGAATAACCAGGCAAGATGCTCCAAAAAGCAGGCATTGAAGAATCATGAAAAGACTTGGTGAAAAATAAATAAATAAAAGCCATTGTAATGCTAAACACAATTTCAAAAAAAAGAAAAAGAAAAAAGAAACAAAAAATGGTGATGGCAAACATTTTGACTGAAACACAATGAGGATCAGAAGTTTTGTCCGCTGAATATCTATCAACCAGATGGCTGAGTATGATGGCCCTTCCATTCTTCCTGAAGAGATATAGCCTAAAAGCTGCCTCAAAACTTCAGAAATAAAAAAAGAATAATGTTTAAATAGACACTTTTTTGGTAACCATTATTCCTCTAGTTAGAGTAACACCTCATTTGTCCATCATCAATGAGGGAACACTTACTCTTCATAAATTAATTTTCCTATAAAAGAAAGAAAGTTCAGTGTTCAAAGGAGTAAATGTCATTTAGATATTTTTGCTGGAACTCTTTCTGAAAGATATTACATATTGAACAGGATTTGACCTTTCCTGATGATTCAGAGTTATCATCACGAGCATCAATCACTGTGAATAGCCACCAATTCCTTCCTCTCTAGAGGCACACACACTGGAATCTCTCACAAGTGAAAAGAAGTGTTTCTTTTGACCGTATCTACTTTGAATTACTCTGCTTACTCTCTATTTTAAAACAGCTTTATTGAGATATAATTCACATACCATACAATTCACCCCTTTATGGTGCATGTATGATTTTAGTATATTTATGGATCTGCACAACCATCACCATAGTCAATTTCAGGACCCCTTCAAAAAGAAATTCATTCCCTTTAAGTATCATCCTCCCTGCCCTTTGGCACCACCTCTCACCCCCTCCATCCCAAAGCAACACTAATCTACTTTCTGTCTCTAAACTTCCCTATTCTAGTGTTCATTCAATGGAAGCATATAGTACAAGGTCTTCAGTACTGACTTCTTTCACTTAGCATAATGTTTTCAAGGTTCATCCATATTGTTGCATATATTATTACTCAATTCGTCTTTATGGCCAAATAGTACTCCACTGAGTGGATATAACAGATTCTTAAAAATCGTTTGTCTGTTGATAGACACTTAGGTTGTTTTTACCTTTGACTCCTGAATAACGCTGCTATGAACATTCATGTATGAGTTTCTGTGTGGACATCTGTCTTTGTTTTTCATGAGTGTATATCTGGGAACGAAGTTGCTGGGTCATATGGCAATTCTATATGTAATTGTTTAAGAACCTGCCAGACTATTTTCCAAAGTGGCTGTACCATTTTCACTGCTCCCTACCATCCTAAGAGTATATGAGGCTTCTGATCTCTCTGAATCCTTGCCAACATTTGTTATCTGACTTTTTGATTCCAGCCATTCTAGTTAGTGTGAAGTAGTACCACACTGTGGTTTTGATGTGCATTTTCCTGATCACTAATTATTTCAAGCTTCTTTTCATGTGCTTATGGGCCATTTGTGTATATTTAGAGAATTGTCTGTGTAGCTCCTTTGCCCAGCTTTAATTGTGTTGTCTTATAAAAATTGAGTTGTAAGGTTTTTTTATATATTCTATATGTATATCTGACAGTCCCTTATCAGAGATATGATTTGCAAATATTTTCTCCCATTCTACAGGTTGTTTTGCCCCTTTTTTGATGGTGTCCTTTTCCCTTAATTTCCTTCTTCTCTTGTTGCTCAGCTACTTGAAAGAAATTCATCAAACTCCTATGGTCTAAGTTTCACTTTCTATTCATTCCTAAAATCTTCTGCAGTTTGGTTCCAACACCCACAATTCCTTTGAAACCCTCCTAGTAAGGCAAAACTGCTCTTGTTAAGGCCAAAGAGGACTTTCTTATTGTTAAATCTAAAGGCATTTCCTCAATGTTCACTCTACTTGCCATTTGACATTTGGCGATGTTCAATCTTCATTTTTTGAAAATTTCTCCTTAATTTTTATGATATCATCTTCTCCAGATTTTACTCCTATTATAATAACAATTCATTATTTTCTTCCTGTGGTCTTAAATGTTGATGTTTCCCAGAGTTTAACCTGCCCTTTGAGAATACATAGTCTTCTTAAACAATCTCATTTATTTCCATGCATTTAACTCTGTTGATAACCTCCCAAATAAATCTCCAGCCTCTACCTTGTTCTAAAGGCCAGAATAATATTTTTAACTGACTTAGGAGTAGCTTCCTTTTAATCACTTGGAAATCCTGTGGTTAGCTAAAACACACCATTTTCAAAATCCCAAGTAACTTTCCTCTCTAGTTGTTTATTTTCCCTTGTTCTCATATCATTGAGGTAAGGAAGCTTGGAATCATTTTCCATTAATCTTTTTCTTTCATGATAGGTTCACATTGGTCATCACATTGCTCTTACCTTCTAAATATTTTTCTTCTTTCTTTTTCTTTTTAGGGCCACACCTGCGGCATATGGAAGTTCCCAGCCCAGGGGTTGAATTGGAGCTGCAGTTGCAGGCCTATACTACAGCCATAGCAATGCCAGATCCAAGCCAAATCTGCAATCCACGTCACAGCTTGCAGCAATGCCAGATTCTTAACCCACTGATCGAGGCCAGGGATCAAACCCGCATCCTCAAGGACACTGTGTCAGGTTCTTAACCTGCTGAGCCACAATAGGGACTCTGTAAATATCTTCCTAATCTTTCCCTTTTATCTCCTCACTACCATCATTGCTTATCAAAAATCTTTCACAGCAATTTATTAAGATTATTTTAGTACAATCCAATTCCTTTCTCCATCCTGCCCTTTTCAATCCATTTTTGTCACTTTGGCCAGCACTAACTTTCTAAAACACAAACTAATTATCGGCACCCTTTACATTAATTACTTTTAATGATGCCCTGTGACCCCTGTGATAAATTCAAATGATGTTTTTAATTATGTATCAAAACCCTTAATTATTTTTCCATTGGTCTGTATTTCTCTTGTTGTCCAGCTGCCCCACAATCCAGAAATTTTAGACCTCTATTCCTCCAAAGTGCTGTATTCATCTTTTTATAGGCATGTAACAAAGTACCAGAAATTAACAGTTTAAAGTGATATAAACTTATGATCTCTTCAATTTTGTGATTTGGGACTCTGGCACAATTTAAGTGTGCTCCATCTAGGGTCTCACTAAGGTGAAATCAAGGTGCCAGCCATCCTTACATGGGTGCTTAATTAGGGAGAGATCCAGCTCCAAATTCATTCAGGTTGTTTGTAGAATTTTTTCCTGCAGCCATATGACTGAAGTAGCTGTTTTATTACTATCTGTTGTAGGGGCCACTTGAACTAGGGGCCACTCTCATATGCTTCTGGGTGGTTCTCAGATCCTTATCACAGGCACTGTCTACACTGTGACAGTTTTCTCCTTCAGGTCCAGAAGGAGAATATCTTTCTTTGACTCTTACAGCCTCTTTTGAGAGCTCATCTAATTAGGACAGATCCACCAGAGTAATCTCCATTTTGGTTAACTCAAGTCAACTGATTAGGGACCTTAATTCAATCTGTAAAATCCTTTTGAGATAGAATCTAATATAATCATGTGAGTGATATTCCATCATGCTCACAAACATGGCCTGCTCACACCTAAGGGGAAGGGATTATACAGGTCATGTTCAGAAGGGGTGGGAACTGTGGTGGCCGTCTTAGGATTCTGCCTACTGTAGATGGCATGCTTTTTCATTCCTTATACCTTACACATACTGCCCTTTCTTTCTATTATATTTTTCATTACATTCCCTCAGCGTCAATTTGAAAACTCCTAAGTGAGAATTGTACCCCTAGACCCACAAGCTGCCCCTTGAGAAGATGTCCTACAATAGAAAATGGAATAACCCTCAGCCATAAAAAAGAACAAAATAATATCATTTGCAGCAACATGGATGTAATTAGATTCTCATACTAAGTAAAGTCAGTCAGAAAGACAAAGACAAATACCACATGATATTTGCATATGGAATGTAAAATATGCCACAAATAAACCTATCTACAGAACAGAAACAGACTCACAGATATAGAGAACAGACTTATGGTTGCCAAGGGGGAGGAAGGAAGGGGTGGGATGGATAGGGAGTTTGGGGTTGGTAGATGCAAACTATTACATTTAATATGGATAAACAATGAGGTCCTACTGTATAGCTCAGGGAACAACATCCAGTATCTTCTGATAGAACATGATGGAAGATAGTATGAGAAAAAGAATGTGGAGTTCCCATTGTGCAGCAGAGGAAATGAATCTGACTGGGAACCATGAGGATGCAGGTTGATCCCTGGCCTTTCTCACTGGGTTAAGGATCCAGCATTGCCATGAGCTGTGGTGTAGGTTGTAGATGTGGCTCAGGTCCCGTGTTGCTGTGGCTCTGGTGTAGGCTGGCAGCTACAGCTCCAATTAGACCCCTAGCCTGGGAACCTCCATGTTCCGCTGATGCAAAGGACAAAAAGACAAAAAAAAAAAAAAGAATGTGTGTGTGTGTGTGTGTGTGTGTGTGTGTGTGTATAAATCTAGGTCACTATGCTATACAGCAGAAATTGGCACAACACTATAAATCAGCTATAATTAAAATTTTTTTTGTTTAATTTGGAAAGCCCCTGATTGGCTTTTAAGACCAATTTCAGATCTCACTTTTCCATTAAGCCTTCAAGATAAATCAGTTTTTTCCTTCTCTATACTTTTATTGATTGCACTTTCTATTTTTCTATCATAATTGCTGCTCTTTCTGCTTCCCCAGTTGAGCTGTAATATTCTCAAGGTCATGAAATACACATTACTTGTCTTTGCTTCCCCATCCCCAGGCATGTGTTAAGTTCTTAATAAATGTGTGTTGAAAGAAATAATCCATCTCTTTGTTGTGCAGAAAGGCCATGATCATCTCATGGTTTGCTGTAGTGAATAGAGCTTTTGACTACAGAGCAAATGTCCTCAGATTGACACTCTTAAGTCAGTTTTCTTGTTTGGTTTTGCTTTGGTTTTGGTTTTTCCTCTCCCATTTTATTATCAGATTGTCAAATGTCATTGCTTCTTGGAGTCAAGGAGCCTGGCTGTAAAACGTCTCCTGAATTTTTGCATCCAAACTGGTGTGGACCAGGAAACCAACTAATTAAATATCCTAGAATTTAAGGGCAAAGTATGAATACAATGGACTTTCATTGATTGTCAGAGTCTCTTTTATGTGGTAGTGCATGACCCTTGGCACAGACATTGCAAAATCAATTTGACGGTTTTTGTAGGAATTCTTCCAGGTACTTGGAAATCAACTAGCAAAGTTTGCTGGGTAAGTGACTTTTGAGAAAGTCGGGACCAATTTAATATTCACAAGATCAACCATTTGGAAAGGTAAGTCTTAATAGGAGGTAACTAAGAGCAAGAGAAATTGTCCACCCGTTTACTGTTCTGTTTATATAATTATTAGCAAGTGAAGGTTTTCAATGAGCTTAACAGAAAGTCTTGAAATTGGAAAAGTAAGCTCAAAACATTTCCTCCAAACTTAAATAATTTAATTTACTTAGTTTTTGTCGTTTCATTCATTGAGTATCCCTGGTGGAGAGAGAAGATCATGAATGTATGTTTTAGAATCCGGCATCAAATTCCCAGCAGACCACAAAAAAGCGGAAATCAATCGAATAGACCTCAGTGGAAAAGGCTATAAATTTGGAGCTGTCCAAGTTCTATATTCCAAGGGCTACAATGGCAACTTGCCAGGAGCCTTAGAGCCATGCTTAATTTGTGCATAAAAGTATAAAAAATTAAATCTTGAGCATGCCTGCACAAGCTTAGCACTTATTTACATGATTAATAGAAATGTCTGGCTTTTTTTCACCACTTATGAAAATTCAAGGATGGATAAGCTTTGTCTCCAGATCATATTATGCAAAAATGGCACCTCTGGAAGTTAATGGTCATGGTTTTAAAATAAATACACTGGGGTCATTCTAAGGCCTGCTTTTATATTTCTATTGCTCTGTTTAATGTAAAATATGCTTCATAGATAACATTAATGAGATACCCCAGAAACCAAATATAACATTCATAGCAGGTTTAATAGGAAAACTTGATTCTATTGCAAATCTAGTGACAGAGCTTCAGGGTTTTTTGGTTTTTTTTTTGATGTTTTTCTGGAACTACAGCCTCTCAAAGATAGATTTTTATTGAATGAGTTCTTTGTTTCTTGCTTTGGGTGGGTGATGGCTTAGACTATGCATTAACTATGTGCAGATAGTGACACATATCACTATGTTTTTGAATAACAAATCTACTAAGAAAGTAACTGTTCAACTCCTATATTCACCTGCAATCGAATATAAATTGCATTAAGAAAGAGAAGATAACCATAAAATAAAGAACTTACATGGAGTAGGGAAGAAATTGGGTCAAGGAATGTCCAATTTGGATTATTGTGTTCTTGCTACAAATAGGGAAAAATCTGTGAAACCCTGCTCATTTCAGTAATCCAGTAAAGAAAGCATTTAATCATTGGAATTATATGAATACATTCCACATAAGCAGAGAGTAAACCTCTAATATTTCAATATTGAATTGCCAGTAATCATAAAAAATAAGAATTAAAATAGTTGAAACAACAAAAAAGAGTATATGATGACCAAATATGGAGCAACTATAGACAAACAAAACAAAACAAAACAAAACAACAGTAATTCTCTACAGTTTATATGTTAAAAAAAGACACAGTCACTAAAATGTGAGCACTATAGAGTAAGGATCATGTTCATTACATTGTCTCCACTGACTGGTCCAAGTTCAGCACATAGAGTCACCTGTTAACTCAATCTGTATTGAGTTAAAGAATGACAGAGGATTTGATACGTAGTACTATGACTCAGTCTAAGTCTTGGATTAAAATACCTGGTCTTAGAAAGTTATCCATGAATAACAGAGAATCAGCATGAAAAATGATGGAGAAGACATTGATGCAAACCTGGAGAGTTTTCCCATTCCTAGTGAAGTATTTCACTTTCTTTAGCCAGGTGGCATTAATGGTGAATGATAAACTCACATGCCAGTGATGCCTTTAATAATTATCTATGGCTCTTGTATGTATTATATATGTATATTTAGATTTGGAGTAGAATATTCCACAGCATGTTGTTGTGGCTATGGCATAGGCTGGCAGCTGTAGCTCCAATGTTACCCCTAGCCTGGTAACTTCCATATGCCATGTGTATGGCCCTAAAAAGTCAAAAAGAAAAAAGGTAGACTATTCCACAATATTTCTTTAGTCCTTTTTCAGTACACAAATAAGCTTGAAAGTCTAAACATTCTGAACTTGAGTGAATCAAATAACACTTTCATGGGGATTGTATTGACTAGAAAATAAAGGCAGAGCAAGAAGACCTTAAGATGACTTTTAAAAAGGGCCTATTCTTATGTAGCATGATTTTGTACAGCCTGATCCCTTCAAGCTTAAGAAAAATAACACAAGCAGAAAATAGATCTATGCCAGAAGACCTGATAGTATAATACTAATGAAAAAAAATTGAATAATTGAGTTTCACTGAGTATTTTTTGGAATTTAGGAGCATGTTAGAGAACTACAGCTAGAATAGTTTCATAGCAAATGTACTCTAATGAGTCAAATGATATACCAAAAATTCACTAGATTGAAAATCAGATCTCTGCAACTAACTATGGGACTTTCACTGAAGAGTCATTTAATCCCAGGAAGGCTCAGTTTTCTTGCTGTAAAATGAACTACAGAATATCTAATTTCCCTTTTAGCTCTAACATTCTAAAAAACTCTAAACCAAATTTGTTATTGTTGCTGTGTTTTACTGCTGGTTCATTCAGTAAATTCATGATGTCTTTTGGTAATCCTCTTGCACTGATGAAAGAATGCTTTATTACAGTATTGTTTAAAGGTCTGTATTGTTTTTCACACATTTGATGATTCCAGCTTATTGAGTTAAATTTGTGTTTGTGGTCACAGAGTACATCGAAGAATAGGCATGAATAAAAACTGGGTAGATATGAAAACAGGGGCCCAGTAAGTCTGGTTGAAGATGGAGTAATAATACTACCAGTATTGGAAAGTCAGTGGCAGATTGGGAGTCAGAGTCTGTGTAAAATTTTCAGGTAGATATTGAGTATAATATGAACTGTTGAGTATAAGATGTTGAATAGATCTGTCTATTGATAGTAAAGACTGAGAAAGCCTCTGAGGTCAACCTCAGATACAAGAAAAGCAGAGAAGAATGATAATGTCTTTCTTCTCAAATACATATAGTATGAGAGAGAGGATTTGTATACGCAGAGGTAGTTTAAATACCTAACATAATTTAACAAGTAGATTAAAAGCAAAAAGTACCCTGGAAGAATGAAGACTATATCATGGAAATACCTAGGTCCAAAAGTTCTGGATTCAGAGGTATGATTATTCTTTAGGACTTCACCCTCCTAAAGTGATTTCAACACTATACATGGCTATTTCATCAAGAACCTTGGAATAAAATTTTAAAAGCCTCTAAAGATGCCTTGTGGAATGCATTAGGCAACAATAGATATTTACTCTGGGAATATTTCATTGGGAAATCCAGTTATTACTTGGGAATGGATCAATTTCTGAAACCATAACAATTTTGATAACATTCATACAATCTCCCTGAAAGTTAAAATAATATTTTTAAAATTTTTATTAAGTTTTCTGAAGTGTATTTGATTTACAAGGTTGTGATAATTTCTGCTATACAACAGTTATATACGTACACACATCCATTCTTTCAGATTTTTCCAAACAGACTATCACAGAATACTGGGTAGGGTTCACTGTGCTAATCACAGCAGGTCCCCATTGGCCAATCATTCCATGTACCTCAGTGTGCATATGCCAATCCCAAACCCTCGGTTTATCCCTCCCTCCCTACACTCATAAATTTTTCGAAGTCTGTGAGTCTGTTTCTGTTCTACAAATAAGTTCACTTGTATCCTTTTTTTTAGATTCCACATATAAGATTTTTTTCTTTTTTTTTTTTTAATGGCCTCACTCACAGCATATGGAAGTTCCCAGACTAGGGGTCGAATCAGAACTGCAGCTGTCAGCCTACATCCCAGCCACAGCAATGCAGGATCTGAGGCACATCTGTGACCTGCATGGCAGCTTGTGGCAACACTGGATCTTTAACCCACTGAGTGAGGGTAGGGATTGAACCTGCATCTTCATGCCCCTATGTCGACTTCTTAGCCCACCGAGCCACAATAGGAACTCCAAAAGAATAATATATGTATTATTTATTAAACAAATATATAAATAAATAATATACATTTACTATATATATTATTTAAGTCCATCAAATAACA
Source organism: Phacochoerus africanus (assembly GCF_016906955.1). Lineage (NCBI taxonomy): Eukaryota > Metazoa > Chordata > Mammalia > Artiodactyla > Suidae > Phacochoerus > Phacochoerus africanus. The sequence continues at coordinate 48,673,353 of NC_062550.1, read as the reverse complement.
AGATTCTTCCTATTTGTTTTGCCACAATGATTTCTTTCTTTGGAATGGCTAAGGTTTCAATTTACTGGTAGCACTTCTATGATAGCTTTGGCCTTCCTGCTCAAAGATTTTCAGCAATTGCCATTCATTGTATATTTTCTGGTTAAGCACACCACCCAACAGAAAACTCCCATCTAAAAATATAGTGGAGGGTCACTTGTGAGATCTCAATAACTTACTTGAACTACATTGAACTGCCTGCCTCCCATACTGGCAGGCTACACACGGTCCTTGGGTAAAATGATCTGCCTTTTAAAATGATTTTTCCTAAACCTCCTGCTTGTCCTTCCCTTGGGGACTATTGCTAGCAAAAGACCATAGCAACCTTTTAGATATTTATAAACCATGTAGATACAATAAAAATTTTTGGTACAATCAGCTAAACAAAGTGCCAAACAGCCGCCATATCTTCCACCCTCTGCCTTTGAATGAGACATTAGCCCCTAAGAATTCTGAAGGGAAAATGAAAAAAAGATTGCATATGCTAAAAGCCAAAGTCATAATCTAAATTATACCTAGGGGATAACACCTTTATTTTATGAGGTAGTATGAAGCCATTTGCCTTTCTTCCTTTCCTTCCTTCCTTCTTTCTTCTTCTTTCTTCCTTTCTTCATTTTTTTTTAAAGGCTGTACCTGCAGCATATTGAAGTTTGCAGATATGCCACAGCTACAGCAATGCTGGATACTTAATCCACTGAGCGAGGCCAGGGATTGAACCACATCCTCACAGAGACTATGCCAGGTTCTTAACCTGCTGAGCCGCAATAGGAACTCCCGTTTTTTACATCAAAGTGAAATCTCTTTTGCTATGAGCTCTATGGTGTTTTGAGGAACACTGGTCCTGACATTTCCTTCACAAAAAAAGTAAGGGATAAATTCTAGAAATGCTACATAATAAATTATCTTCTTTCAGTATCGCAATGCATATTAACTTGTTAAAAATTCTGAAAGAAGTCCTTGTTCCAAAGAGACCCATCTCACATTGTTTATATATTTATTAAAAAAAAACTTATCTTACCATTTTATATGCCTATATTTGGTCCAAGTAACTATTTTTTTTTCTGCAAATTATGCCTCAGGAAATGCTATGTTTCCTTCTGTGGAAATGAAATATCAGAGGCTACAATTTTCCTTACTTGGCCAAAATAAAACTGGCACCAAATAATAATACTTAACTTCCATTCTTTTCATGACTTTGATTGACTTTCTTCTAAGGGAAAAACATAACAGAAAACTCAGTTTATTCTAAATCCCTCCATGTTCCCCCAACCCCCTGATTAGGAATTACTTATGTTTACCACCGTCTTAGAACTTCTGAGCCATTCTGTCTTTCCCAAAATTCTGCCTACCAGGTGTGATTTTAAAGGGTGTCCCATTTACGGTGTGTTTCATCATTAATAGCACTAGAAATAGCAACAATGTAAAAAGTAATAATGCAGGTTTAAAATAAACCATCTTAGGGCTTAGGGAGAATTGAAGATACAGTGCCCATAGAGTATTCTTTTCCCTTCCCTGGAAAGAACATAGTCAGGATATCAAAATAATATCTGAAAGAAGACTATTTCAGAGGTAACTAAAACAATAAAGTCTGTCTGTTGGAAAGGTCCATCACCACTTTGATTACTGTGTTACAAGTATATTTGAACAGACTTCCCATTTTATTCACCTCTAATTCTTTCTAATTCCTCACGTGTGCTTATGATTACTAAGGGTCTGTGTGAGCCATAATGACGTGTAGGAAGCTGCTCAACTGGAAAAATAAAATTGACCTCATGGTGAGAGGAAGGTGGATTAAAATTTTAGTCACTGAGTTCCCGTCGTGGCTCAGTGATTAAGGAATCCAACTAGGAACCATGAGGTTGCGGGTTCGATCCCTGGCCTCGCTCAGTGGGTTGAGGATCTGGCCTTAACATGAGCTGTGGTGTAGGTCGCAGTCACGGCTTGGATCCCATGCTGCTGTGGCTCTGGCATAGGCTGGCAGCAACAGCTCTGACTAGACCCCTAGCCTGGGAATCTCCATATGCCGCGGGAGCGGCCCTAGAAAAGACAAAAAAAAGACAAAAAAAAAATTTTAGTCATGACTGAAATTTTGCAAGCACCCCAATATGTTCCTTCTGAAATTCTTAACATCCAGAAGCTGAATGTCCTCTAGAGGTGTTACATTAGGACATAGTAGCATTTGGACCTTTGAACAAAAGCAGAGTAGGACAATTATTACAATGTGGCATTGAGGAAAATACAGCCTAGACCCCTTTGGAAGGTCACTTGCTATGTTTAAGGATGCAGAAGTCAAACATTCTACCCTTTCTTAAGTATTCGATTAAAAAAAATAGCTCTTGCATCTCTATGTATTTGGCTGCCTTACTTCAGAATTAGGCCTCTTAGGATAAAGACACAAAACAACGTAGGATATATTAAATATTCTGCTTCCTAATATATGTCCATGAAGCCTACATTAATTTAAAATACTCGCAAATGTATACATGTGCTGTGGATTATCTCTATATTAGTGGTGCCGAAAGCATATGTGTTCAGATCTTATAAACTGAGGACCCATTTTCGAATCCGGTGAACAGAATTAGAGCATCAGAGATATGTGTTTCCTAAGTTGATTACTGAATTTGGTTTAGGTAATCTTGACAGAAAGTTTCCACCTTCCAATGTTTGTTCCTCTTCACTGAAAGCAAACCAGAACATGCCTTTTCCTTGATTAAAAACTATCAAAACTCCTCCAATTTTCCAAGGAAGATTGCATAGGGAGGGGTCAGCGGTTCAAATCCTAGGTGATAATTGCTGGCAGTGTTGTCATCAGGGTTTCTTTCATTCCTGTACTAGGAATAATACTCTTCCCCACGGAACTGTTAAAAAAATAAAATGAGGAGTTCCCGTCGTAGCGCAGTGGTTAACGAATCTGACTAGGAACCATGAGGTTGCGGGTTCGGTCCCTGCCCTTCCTCAGTGGGTTAACGATCCGGCATTGCCGTGAGCTGTGGTGTAGGTTGCAGACGCGGCTCGGACCCCGCGTTGCTGTGGCTCTGGCGTAGGCCGGTGGCTACAGCTCCGATTCAACCCCTAGCCTGGGAACCTCCATATGCCACGGGAGTGGCCCAAGAAATAGCAACAACAACAACAACAACAACAACAAAAGACAAAAGACAAAAAAAATAAAATAAAATAAATAAAAAATAAAATGAAGTAGTATAACACCCAGAATGAATATGTGTTTAGTCAATATCTTTTGCTTTAATCAAGTCAAGCTTGTTTGCCTTCCAGCCTTTACTAAATTTAGTATCTCACCAGGAATACCTTTTTTCCTTTTTTTTCTTAAACAAGTGAAGTTCTACATAGATTTTAAATCCAAATCTAATTATAGCTTACTTTCTAGGCCTTTCATTTTTTTTTTTCCTAAAACTTATCTGGAATTTTTAATTGATACATTGTAATGCTATCTTAAACAACTTTTATTTTTTAAATTTTTTTATTGTTATTTCCCCAATACAGTTTTTTTTCCTACTATACAGCATGGTGACCCAGTTATACATATATATATACATTCTTTTTTCTCCCATTATCATGCTCCATCATAAATGACTAGACATAATTCTCAGTGCTACACAGCAGGATCTCATTGCTAATCCATTCCAAAAGCAATAATTTGCATCTATTAACCCCAAGCTCCCAATCCACCCCACTCCCTCCCCTTCCCCCTTGGCAACCACAAGTCTATTCTGCAAGTTCATGATTTTCTTTTCTGTGGAAAAGTTCATTTGTGGTGTATATTAGATGCCAGATATCCAGTGATTATTAGAGAAATGCAAATGAAAACTACCATGAGATACTACCTCATACCAGTCAGAATGGCCATCATTAATAAGTCCACAAATCACAAATGCTGGAGGGGATGTGGAGAAAAGGGAACCCTCCTTCACTGTTCGTGAAGATGTAAGCTGGTACAACCACTATGGAGAACAGTATGGCAGTACTTTAGAAATCTATACATAGAACTACCATATGACCCAACCTCACTCTTGGGCATATATCCAGACAAAAGTTTTCTTAAAAAAGATACATGCACTCACATGTTCATTACAGCACTATTCATAATAGCCAAGACATGGAAACAACCCAAGTGTCCATTGACAGATGATTGGATTAGGAAGATGTGGTATATATACACACAATGGAATACTACTCAGCCATAAAAAAGAACAAAATAATGCCATTTGCAGCAACATGGATGGAACTAGAGATTTTCATACTAAGTGAAGTAAGTCAGAAAGAGAAAGGCAAATACCATATAATACCTAGGCCTTTCTTTAATGTCTCCTGATAGAATTAATTGTTCTTTCTTCTGGTCCTTATAGCCACCTTGCAAATATCCATAGTATTTAATTCTCACCACAGAACTACTATATGCAAAGAAGAATATGACTTGATCACTCTTCTTGATATATTAAAAGTATGACATACTACATGAAGATTTTTTTTTCTTTACTAGACTGTGCACTGAGCAAGACATAGCCCAAACTGGATCCATCTTTGCATAATTAGCACAGTACACACCACATAGAAGCATTTGACAAATATGGCTTGAATTGGGTCGAATTATAGAAAAGATGGATTGTCATTTACTCTCCTTGAATACAACTCTCTAGGCATGGTTGAAGTATCAAGATTAAAAAGGCCAAAATGCTTCTGTGGCCTGGCATGGAAGCCCAGGCTGTTTGGGGTATTGGTCTAGTGCAGATGGACATTGGCTGAACTCCTTTTTCAATCATGCTACTCTCTAAAAAGAATAGAATATCCTTTCTTGGAATAAAGTACAGGGATCAAACCCACATTTAGCTTCCACATTTTACCTTCTTTTTCTCAACCTTTCCAAATTATACGCAGCTCTGCACGATGTAAAAGAGCATCCATCATCAACTCAAAATTGTCACACCAAAGTCCCCTCCCACTCCCCTCTACCAGGCTTCTTTAGAACATACATTCTCTTCGGTTTAAGCTGAGGGTAACTAAACTCATTCTAAATAGAAATTTCTAAATAGAAATTACTCATTCTAAGTAGAAAGAGGTGGCATTGGAACTGAAGATTTTATTCTAATTCGGGATATAAATTGTCAATCAGAGCCATAAAATCTCCGTGGAAGTTCACTTTCACAAACTCTTTGCCAGTCAAGGAGAATAATAAGGAGATAAATGAATGTTGAATCACACTTTCAAGAACAGATCCAATCAACATTTCCAACACAACCCTCAAGAGGAAGACCATTAATAACCTTTTGGTTTTGAAATATAAATGCAACAAGGACAACCTCACAAATGTATCATAGAGAATATTCCTCAGAGAACTGATTAGAAAGGGAGGTCCTGAAGTTCTTCTGTGGCTTAGTGGGTTTAGAACCCAATATAGTTTCCCTGGGGATGTGGGTTTGATCCCTGGCCTCACTCAGTGAATTAAGGATATGGTACTGCTCTGGCTTGTCGAAGAGGATGGCAGCTACAGCTTTGATTGACCCCCAGCCTGGAAATTTCCATATGCCACAGGTGTGGCCCTAAAAAGAGGAAAAAAGAAGAAAGAGAGGTCACAAGAAATCTCAGATGTGACTGTCTTAGATAAAAGAAAAAGCAAAGAAAAGAAGAGAGAAAAAGTCTTTCTATTGAATTTACACAAGGCAATATGAACAGAAAGAAACTAAAGCTTTTGCATTAGTTTGCTAGAACTGTGTATCAAAATACCACAAGCTGAGTGGTATTTATTGTTTCATAGGCCAGAAGTCTGAGATCAAGATGCCAAGGACTGGCGTTGCTGTGGCTGCGGTGTAGGCCAGTGGCTACAGCTCCGATTAGACCCCTAGCCTAGGAACCTCCATATGCCGTGGGTGCAGCCCTAGGAAAGAGAAAAAGACCAAAAAAAAGTTGGTTCCTTTTGAGGCAATGTGAAGAATTTGTTCTGTGCCTCTTTCCTAGCCTCTAGGTTGTATTCTGGCAATATTTGTCCTTCCTAGGCCTATAGAAACATCATCCTGATCTCTGCCTTTACCTTCACATTGTGTTCTTATCTGTGTGTCTGGCTTCAAATTTCCCCTTTTTATAAGCACTATTGAGTTATACTGGACCAAGTGATCCATCCTACTCCAGTATAATTACATCTGCAACAACCTTAAGAAACACAATCAATTTGCAGCAGTCCCTTTTATTACACAGAGAGAGTTCATATTGTTTGCATGATTTTTTTTTTTTTTGCACACATGTCAATGGGAGTTCAGTCCAAGACTAGGGATCCCCATAAGTCAGAAAGTTAAGAGGCTAAAATAAGAACAAAGGTGGTGGGGAGGAATAAATTTCAGCAAGATCATCACAAAGTCAACTATATTGATTAAGAAACTCATGTAGGGACATCTCTACCAGTTTCACTTACCCCAGAGGAAGCCACTCACTGAGCTATGAGTGCCTGACATACATCTATAGAACAAATTTAATAAATGAGTGAAATGCTAGGGCCATATCACTTGATCTCTTGGGCTTATTTGCTTCAACTTTCACTTGCTCCTTCATGACTCCTTTTTGGCTTACAAAGCAACTCAACATATACAGATTGTCATGAGCAAGCAATATCTCCTGAATATTTAGTTGATTGCCTCAGGCTTTAACAGTCATGATCTTATGCCATTATCATCTAAGAGTGAATGACTGCTATATTGATTTTAACTGTATATACTCTTAGCAAACATTTCATTAATAATGGATTAAATTGGGGGGGGGCTTATTTATCCCATTTAATACATTTAATAAAAAAGTGCAAGAGTAGGCAGTCCAGGGTATCTTAGTGATGCCAGCAGGGATCCTGGCTCTTTCCATCTTTCTCCTCCTCTATCCCCTACTTGCGGGCATTGTTCTTTCTGCTGTTGCCAATGGATGAAAAATGGCTTTTGCACCTCAAACCTCATGATGTTATTACAGGTAGGAAGAGAAAAGGGCAGAAGGACCAAGGACAGTCAAGTCCATATCTATTGCAATCAAGGAGGTACATTTTCTGGAACTGCTGATCCAACAAATTTCCAACTGTGTTTCATTCAAAGTATGTCATATGACATTCATGGCTCCACAATAGATAAAAGCAAATCCAATTATATTTCCAACCCTGACTTCTTTTTGAATTCTCTCTTGGATTCCAGATCTGTACATCCAGCTTCATCCAGATGCTCCTCAGGCAACTAATGTACTACACTTTCCAATTCCAAACTGAATTCTCCTTTGACTCACACTGGTTTTCCATGAATGTTCTCCCTTTCCAGTAGACATACTAAGACAGAACCCTTGGTACGATGCTCGAATCTTCTCTTCATACATTATATTTAATGTAATCATGTCTTCTATATTTTGCCTCCAAATATCTTTCTCTTCAGGATTGTGGAGCTGCAAATAGGATCCTATGCCTTCTGTTCCATTTTCCTACTTATGGTTCTGGGCATTTACCAGAAAATAGTTTCTTGTGTACCTCAACATAATTAATTCCAATAGAGATATGAAACTTTGGAAGGTTGCTTCTGAAGAAAAACCTGCAGGAATCTAATTCTTCTTTGCTGACAAGAGCCATGAACTGTTTGCTGATTTACAAGGAGGGAAGGGATCTCCACTTGACTTATAACTCATGATGCAAGTGTCACTCTAAAATCCTCCTTTCTGATCATTATAGGCCAGATATGAGTGACAGAGATTGCTCATAAGTTGGATACAGTCAGCATCTTCCTTTAGAATTTGGCTCTACTTATTTCTTATTTTTCTCAGTGTTTAAGATTTTAGGGAAAAAAAACTCTCAAAATAACTTCTTAGCTAGTAACTTCAACTTATCAAATACCTCACTGGTGCTATCCACAATATTACTTTAGATCTAAGTATAAAAGGAGCACATCTTCACTATTTTTAGTCATTTATTTGTTACAACGATTATATATAACGATGGCTTGAGAGCACCTGTCTCTCACTTAGGATGTCAGTTTCTCAGAGAGGGCTTTGCTGATGACCCTTTCATGGAACCCCCTTCCAGCCCCTCCCTCTACTATATATCTCCAAGTGTGGGTCCTTTGAAGTGCTTTGGAATGTCTGAGACCATCTTATTCACTTATTTATTTGTTTAATGCGCTCTCCCCACTAGAACATGTTTCATTATGGTAAGGGAATCTTATTGTCCTGTTCATGCCCTAAATGCCTAAAATAATTTCTGACATATTATATATAGTAAATGCACAATAAATATTTCATGAATAAAGAAATGAGTGAATATGCAAAAAATTTTAACACATGCCCCAGTTTCATAATCTCATTTTGTTCTTGGACTTTTTGCTTCTCGAGAAAGAATTTTATATCCTTACTCATTTCCAAATGCTTCCCTTTTCTTGACTTTGTTTATCCTCTGAGCATTCTGTCCAGTAGCTAGCTTTATCCTCAATAGGATTTTAACAGCTAAAGAGATCTTAATGTTCATCCAGCCCAACTGCCATAGATGAGGACTGTCCTCAGCAAGCCACCAGGTAAAACAGATTGAGAAACTTTCCATGAGGAAATATGACCTTGCCTGGAACCAAGTTTCATAGCCCATCTAGGCAGCTTTCTCAGGAAATTCTGTATTCATGAGAAAACACTGAAAATATTATCATACTTTGCTTTATATACCTAATCATTTTCAGATTACTTACCTTTCAAAGTAGAAAAAAAAGAGAAGAAACTAAGTTCAAAATTAGCAGAAGGCAGAAAATAATGAAGATTAGAGAAGAAATAAGTGAAATCGGTACTAGAAAAGAATCAATGAAGGTAGGAGTTGATTTTTTAAAAAGATAAACAAAAATTGACAAAACTTTAAACTACAGCCCATAACCCAGCTCTGGCTCCTCTTGGCCATGGTCTGGGAGGATGGAGACTATTTTCCCTAAAAAAAAAGTCTTATTAAAACGTCTTATTAAAGACTTTAATAGAATCTTATCAAAAACTTCAATAAAAGACTTATTAGATTCATGAGAATAATGTCTGTAGGGAGACTCACAAGAGACTCAGATTTTGTGAGAATAACAAGTGATAACTTGAAAGGAATTCAAATGTATTGAGCACCAAAGACATACAATGCAGACAGAAAGGAGACCAGGCATTGTGCAGTATTTATTATTATATCATTCAGTCTCCACACCAAGCCTATGGGACAGCCAGCACTTTGTGGCACATTTCATTGCAGGAGGGATTGGCGGTGATCTTCCACCCTTGGAAACTCTGCCTGGTGCCATGGGAATGTCCTTGGCTGGCTTGGAGTAGGTAATCCGAGGCTGCTCCAAGCATTGCAGTTAGCAGTAATTACCTGGAAACTCAGAAGAATGATAGAGTTTAAAGAAGCCTGCACAGATTGACTAAATTTTTCCTAGAGAATTTCTCAAGCACTGGAAAAAAGGTAGCTTATTATAATGTAAACATCGCTAAGGGTGTTTCTGTGCTAGGGTAAAGAGTGAAATGTTTGGGTGGTGGGGACCTGAAGGGGACTTTTAAAGAGCTGCAAGACAAGACCTGAACATGAACGAAATGATGAAAGGAGAGTTGCTCGGCAGCCCAGTGCAGTTGATGGGAAGGACTCTGGGGACCCTTAAGAAAGTCATGTAAATTGAACTCCCAGAAAAATGTTTTAAAAAGGAAGAGCAAGGTGAGAGCCTCAGAGAAGCATCCAGAAATTTCAGGAGGGAATTAAGTTACCCCTCAAAAACAGATGTCAGAAAGACAGAAAGATGTAAGTGCCAGAAGTCTAAGATTAGCTCTAAGGGCAACAAAACAAAACTAAACAACAACAGCAAGGAAAAAAACCCAAACTTTTGGGCAGTGATGATGGTGACCCCTGAAGTTTAGAAGAGATGACTTCCGGTAAACAGCTGCTGGCCAGATGTTCCAAACCCCCTGGTGAATAATGACAGGTAGTCTCCTTATCCAAGGGCTCTTCAGCTGGGGAACCCAGTCAGAACTGAAACCCTCTGCAGAAGGCTCTCCACCCTTCAAGTTTCAGTGCCTCTGATCCTGCCAATTTTTCATTTGGGGATTCATTCTCATTGATGAGATTTTCTGAAAGATCTAGAAATTCTCACCTCACAAAGGTGACTCAGCTGGCAACGGTGAGGGGAGCCAGATTTCCCCGGGCTACATGCTATCTGGGCTCCCAAAGATGGCTTTGGTTTGCCTCCCAGTGGTGGTGCCAGCTCTCAGCTTCCACACAGCCTCCAGAGAGGAATTGGCTCTCCAGGGAGGCAGCTGTTGCTGGCCCTAGATTCCCGGGCATGCCTTATCACCAAGTCACAATGATGGCCACTCTTGTTGGCAGGGCCTCCTGTTGGCAGTGGAGGCACATGCTTGTCAGCATCATTCCCAGCACCTACCATTGCACCCTGAGCTCTTAGGTAGAGACAGCTAAGCACTGCTTCATTCTGCCTGTGGCAGAAATGCAATGGGCGTTTTGGTAGGAGCTTCTCAATACTAATCTGTAAATGAACTTGGAAACAGCCTCTACAGATGTGAGGAGGGGCAGACCTAAATGACAACACACACATCATTTTCCCTATTGACGCTTAGAGTCGATGATTCTCTCTCTGCTGAAGATAGGCTCATGTCCCCACAAAGGGGCCCCATTATGACAAAGAGCTCATCATCTCTTCCAGCCAATATTTACACCTGTCAAAGACTGACCAGATGTGGAGGAGGTATCTAGATATGAATTTTAATCTGGCCAGTACTACTTATTGACTATGTTAATTCCTTAGCTTCCTAGTTTCTTAGCTTGCCTAGCTCAGCCTCAGTTGCCTCACCTAAAAAATATTCTGTCTTGCAAAGGATTAAATTCAATGCAGTAATGGATTTTACAGTACTCAATTTAGTCTGTAGTTACATGCTACTCTCTTGAATAAAAAGAAATGAACCCAAGGAGTTCCCATTGTGGTTCAGCAGATTAAGAACCCAACGTAGTCTTCATGAAGATGCAGGCTCAATCCCTGGCCTCACTCAGTGGGTTAAAGATCTAGCATTGCCACAAGCTCAGGTACAGATACATGACATTGCAGATACATCTTGGATCCTGCATTGCTGTGGCTGTAGTGTAGGCCAGCAGCTACAGGTCTGATTCGACCCATTAGCCTGGGAACTTTCATGTGTTTCAGGTATAGCCCTAAAACGAAAAGAAAAAGAAAACCAAAAGAAGGGAAAAAAAGGAAATGAACCCAAACATGCAATAGTTTCCTAGTGTTATAATTCACATATCCCATGGGATGGGAGATTTCTTGGTAAACATGGAGTATCATTGGAAAGACTCCCTTTTCCTTGGAACTGAGTCAGGTGCATCTGCAGCAAGGAGGTGGCTAGAGCAGTGATAAGCCTAATTTAACCACACCACCACCTGGGAGCCAGGGAAGCCAGGCCTGGGCCTAAACTTCACATAGCTGCAATATTGGTGGAGGAAATGTCTCAGGAGAGAAGGCAGCCATTCAGGAGTTTCAGGTTATAAGCCTGAAAGGTGGAGAGGCTGAAAAAGGAAGGAGTGCAGCAGTGATGGCTCCATTCTGCTTTCTAATAATTCTGATCTTTGGAGAATCCATCATCCCCATTAATGGCAGGGAGTCACATTGGGCTCTTAAGTTGTCTCCAGTGAGGTGGCTCAGATATATCTGAGCATGTCTGGTGAGTTTGCCTGAGGAGCTCTTGAGATAGAATTAATGATCCATTCAAAACCATCAATGCATATATATATATATATAACTGATTCATTATGCTTCACACCTGAAACTAACACAACATTGTAAGTCAACTGTACTCCAACAAAAAAAAAAAGAAAGAAACTATCAATGCTGGTTGAGCATCCATTATACCCTCAGCCCTGAATAAAGCCCCATATATGGAGCTGTAAACTAACAATGCTGTACAGGAAGCAGGAACTAGGCAGAGGGCGCTGTGCCAGTAGTGAATTTTTAGCTGAGGGAGTGATTGGGCTGTCACATGGTCACATGGTCACATGTCTACGACTTTCACATGAGTGCCCCAGAAATGTGGAAAGGAAGACTTTGAGGGATAGTGCTGTTGTTCTCGCCAGTTGCACAAGCCTTAAGTGTTTTCTTCTCATGAGTCTGCTTTTAGCTCCAAAGATGTCCAGGAACCTGGCCTGGTGGACAGAGAGGATCTTAGGGGAAGCTTCAGTTGTGACTGAATCAATGGACAAAGGGGAGGAATTTAGGAATAGGAAAACCAGAGGAGGAGTGAGAAAACACCAGGCACCCAGGGACAGCTGACAGGACTCACCAGTGGACATCCATGGGGATTCTCAGACATAAATGAGGGGTCTCTGCTTGGTGAGGGTTTGGAGAGCTGCAGCAAGAGGTGTGGTCCAGGGAAACCTACATGTGGGACTGTTCTCTCACAGAAGCACAAGCTGACACCCGGCTCAGGATAGTTTCAGCAAGGGTTAAGGACAGCCACTGCAAGGCTGCAAGGCTGACCTCTCGGATGAGATCAGTTCCTCTTCTGACCTCATCCAAGATAATGGCTCCTTCAGTGTGTTATGTAAGGAGACAGACACGCTGAATTATGGGCACTTGGAGTCATCAGAGAAACTGATGCAACTCACTCCTTAAAGTCCGGCGGAAGGTCACACATTGCTGTGGGTGTGCAGAGCTCCTCTCCCAATCACACCTGTAGGGTCCGCAACCCTCTTTATCGTCTTTGACTCCTTGTGTGCCCTGAGCAATGCCCATTTTCATAGCCATACCTCTTTCATTTTAATTTAAATAATATCCTTTCCTTACTAGGATACAAATTTTAGAACTGGCTTTATACTAACACTAAGTCCTGGCTCAGTCCTAGTATCTAAATGCAAGACCAGGGCAACTTGCTTACACCAGTGCTACCCTTATATAAGAATCACCTGAAGTTCTTGTGAAAATGTCCAAGCAGAGTTAGTAGTTCTGAGGAAGAGCCTATCTTCACGCATTTCTTACAGGCTCCTAGGTAATGCTCCTGCCGTTTATCTTGGACAACTCTTTGAGTAGTGGGGCCTTCAATTCTTTAAGCCTCAGTTTCCTCATCTGTAAAATGGGGAAAATAATGTTAGGTTGTTATGAAGATTGAATGAAGTGATGCACTTAGTATATTGCCCGGCAACTGTTAGGTGCTTGGTAATGGGATAGGATGTATTCCCTGCATCTTATGGGAAAACTCACAGTCATCCTACATGTCTTTGATGTGAATTTGTATGTGTGTTCTGGAACCAATATCTCATTGCAAATTTTCTATTTTACATTTCCAAACATTGCAGTGATTCCTTGAAGTGGTTCTTTTTGGTTATTTATACAGTCTCTCCAGTGCAGTGAATAAATTTATTATTGATAATAATAAAAATAATAATATATTTACCTTCAACATAGTACTATATATTAATTCTCCTTGTAGTCGGATCTCTGGACAAGCTACAAAAGGAATCAGATCTTAATTCATCCCTGGTGGCCTTACCCTTATTCTGATTTTGTTAGCATGTGAAAATGTTTGTTCTGACTTACCTTCTAGAGTTACCTTTTAAGTATGGAATGACTTAATTACAAATCCCCCCGTACTAGTAACATGCTGCTATGAGGTTTATGTCTATTTTTAGACTGAAAGCAAAAACCATCATTGTACAAATTCTTTCCCAAAAAGATGATAGAAAACTTTTGACATTAATGTCAAAATAACTTAAAACTTTGGCACATTTAAAACTTTTATAACTTATTTTCAATTTGAAGTCTTATGCAGATATAAATATGTAACATTTTAAAATTTCTGCATGATGTATCTATAACTATGTAATAATTATTTTGCCTGATTTTAAGGGATTTTCCCCTTAAATTTACATCAAATTTTGTGGACCATTATAATAGAGCATCTCTGAGTAAAGACTATTAAAAAATGCTTTTTAAAATATCTTGCTGATTTTAAGAACACTGGTTTCTATTCTCTCCACAGAACCCATAAAGCACATTCCAGGGTCTTCATAGCTGCAGAGGAGTGAAGAAATGCCGTATTTGACTATCTTTCCTTCCTCACAGCTAACCACGAGGGTAGGTGAGAATGAACTAATTATTTTTTCAACCCATAGACTCATATCTTCTCCAAGGTGGCTGAAGACTTGTTATCATTTTAAGTTTCCTGAGAAAAAGTCACTCATCATCACCCTAGAATGATGATTAAGTCACTGAGCTCTCATCCAATTGTTTTCAACACTGGCTGCACATTAGAATCACCTTAAATATTCCACTTTCCAGGTCCTACCCCATCTGGTTAGATCAGATCAGGCTTTTTTTTTAAGTGCTCCTAGTGATTTATTTTGGTGTACAATGAGGTCTGGGAAGCACTTAACCTAATTAGTAGAACTCATTATTCAAAACCTAATTACAGATGAATGAGATGAGATTTACTTTATTACATAATCCTCACCAGAATTCTGTGAAACCAGTATATGTGTCATACCCTAGATCTAAGCTTAGGGAGATGAATTAGCTCAATCAAGATCACAAAGCCAGAATGAATGGCAAATTCAAGAATTTAATCCAAATCTGCCAGACTCTTAAGCCTGTGCTAATTCCACTGAACTATAGTGAAGAAAATAATAGATAATGGTAAAACAATTAAATTAAGTTTAAAAATAAATGATAAAACATGTTAGTGTGTGGCACTGTAGTAACAGCAAACATTTATATCTGTCTTCTAGAGAATTTTATTGCAATTTAGGCCCAGGAAGACCCAAGCTTGTCAATGTTCTAGGAAGAAAGGAACAAATTAGACATCCAGATATAATGGTTTTAGGCGTAGTGGTAATCAAGAATGATAGGTTAAAATGTGTAATAGATAATAGAACGTTTGATGTGTAGGCAAATATAGTCAAGTTCATAAAAAGTGTTTATATAGTTCATATAAACCTCCAGAGGTTACCCAAAAAGACACTGAGAATAGTGAGACCTCAAAGGCAAACCCTACTGTAGGTTAAGCACAGTATATGAGGAGTGTGAAGTCTATGTAGGAGGAGAATGTATCAAGGAAATAAAATAAAACTATGTTTAGCTTTATGTGGAGAGGATAACACCACCACTCATACGTATTTCAAATTCCACATCTCACATTGCTTCCAATGCTGTCCCACGTTCAAAAAGCAAACCTGGCTATCTGTTTTGCAATACTTTTAAAGTTGTTGTTGGTTAATTTCATGGTGGTCTCGTTTAGGACCACCATTCTAGCCCAAGGAAACATCATTTGGTAAGCCAGTAGCTGTATCTGCCAAAGGTTACCAATTCAAAGACATGAAAGTTTGACATAACACCACTAGGACCATTCTAAGCAGGACCACAACATAAATTTGTCTTCACCCAGAAAACTGACTTAAGACTAAAACTATACCCTGTGTGTAATACTAGAATTGCTATGGAAACAGCCCCATTAAGATCCTTAAGGCATTTTTTCTTTCTTTCTCTCCAACATTAGTTTTCCAACTTAAAGAAAAAAAACAATTCAATGTAGATATATGTTCATTAAAGTTGAAATAAGAGCAAAACTTTTTGAGCACTTATCTTGGGTGTGAATTTCTAAGAGGAAATGGAAATGAAATGAGATAGAGAAAATTGAACATGTGAACTTTTAGGTGGAGAATGTTAAGAGTCAGATGGGGTAAACTATAAGAATTCCCACAGTCACCAGCATTGTTCGACTAAGAATTGTGTTTTTGCAATAGAAGATGTCTACAATAATTTGCAAAGGATTCTATTTAACTGCAAAGCTTTTAATGCAGAGCTTTTCCTCTTATCTCTCATCTCAATATGCAATCTCACCTCTTTTTCAAATAAAAGTGAAATGAAATATTAAAATACCAGTATGAGAAGGCTGGCCCTGAATAATCAAACATTGGTCTGCCGGGAGCATTTATCAGTCTGATTCTTCTGACTCTCCTATCTTGTTGCCAAGCTACTGAGTTAGACCTTGATTAAGATAAATTTAGACCAATTTCATTTTTCCCTAAAGGAAAATTTCATTCAACATTTTTAGGCGTTAACTATGTGCCAGGCAAAAGGAAGAGTTAGACTTTGATCTTGACCTTGGGATTTCTCAGTCTAACCATGGTTGGGATCAGGGCACACGATTGAAATTTTAAATTGAAGATGTCATATGAGGAAAGTGGCAGAAACTAATTCATCTCTTTTAATTAAAGAATTCTACTATATATGAGGAAAAATTGGTGTTTCTCAGCAAGCAAAATTTCAAAGGAGAGAATGTTCTTTCCTGTTGTTTCATGTCTAAATATCTGTGATTCTCAGTCACCCATTCAGCTTATATTTACTGAAAATCTCTTGTATTCTAGGCACTGTGGAGAAGCTAAGACTGGTTAAACGTTTGGATGGACCACAAAATCAAATCATGAAAGTGAAAAAACTTTTTAAAACATAAAACCAGAAAGGATAAAGAGCATGAGATAGGCAAAAACAGTAGGAAGAGGGTCAGATACAAACTGAAAGAGTGCTAAATGAAAGCTTCTGTATGGAATGGTACCTCATCTTGGCCTTGGGGACGCTGGCAGTCAGGGATATACCATCCCCAACCCCACCCTCTGCAGAAGATGGGTGACTTTTTTTTTTACTTTGGAGAAATGGGATAGCACTAAAGAAAAGGCTTAGAGATACTGATGGAGGTCCCCCAAATTATTAGGCTACATTTGGGCTAATTATAAAGAGCAAAAAAATAAATGTAGAGATAAAAGCAAATGGAAGAATATAAGGAGCTTGAGCAAAATTAACAGCAGAACATGCAATAACTTTAAAATGCAACTTTGATGAATAGATAACTAAAAGATAATAATACTCTCACAAAAATAACCAGTATTATCTAAAGGAAGAAGAGAAAAAAGCTATTGAAAATTAAAAATATGATAGCATAAATAAAAACTCAAAGGAAGATCTGGAAAAATATAATCAAAGAAATCATCAAGAAAGTAGGACAAAAGGGTGAAGAAATGGAAAGTTGAAGATAAAATGTAAGAAAATTAGGTCAGTTCTAATAGCCCACATCTAATGGAGAGGACTCCTGAAAGAGAACAGAGAAAGTAGAGGAGAGCAAATTATTAAAGAAATAATAGAAGAAAAATTACGAGAACAAAGGGATGTGAGAGTTCAGATAAGTGAATTTAAAAAAAAAGACACCCAGATATAGTAACATAATGGATATGGAATATTTGGGATAAAGAAAGGATCCTAAAGATTTCTAGAGAAACAATTATGTTGTGAAGAGAAGAGACAGAGTAAGTGTGGCTTTCAATCTAGCAAAACTGATAAATGGAAGACAGTGAGGCAATGCACTAAAAATTTTAAGTGTTCTAACCTTATTATGAATTTCAAATATCAATCCAATATGTGAATAGAAAAAAGTAATTTTCAGACAATTTGAAAATTGCTTACTTCCCACTTCTTTCTCAAGAGACTTCTAATGGACATGCTTCACTAAAATGAGAAAATAAATCATAAAAAAGGAAAATAAGAACTAGCAAGAGGGAAAATTTGACAGTGGAGGGAGACAAAACCTGGGTAAGTGCACTCACTCCTTTTGCTTTATAGAATGGGGTTAAAGCTGTTGGGATGACTGACTGTTCCTATAGACGTCTCTGAAACAAACTTTGCCAAACAGTGGTCTCCATTGTTTATGGAGCACATTGTGTGCCCAGATGAATACTCAGTAGTCTGATAAGCTACAGATTTTCATTTATGTATAAATGGTCCATAAATAATGCATCTTAGCTCAACTTAAGAGTACATTTATCTTAAGCAGCTGGTAGTACAGCCAATCTGACTTCAACTTGGAAAAAAACACTATTTCACAGCCTTCATCTATTTACTAAAAGGCAAAATGTTAGAGTGGTGGTTTTAGGACAGTGCTTTCAAAATATTGTTCAGAACTGATGACCTAGCATCAACTGGGATACTTATTAAGAGGACAGATTGCCTAATACCAAATTCTCTTTTTTAAAAAAGCCCATTATCTTACTTATTTGTGGTAGAAGATGCTCTGGATTCATCTTTAAATTTCTCTGTTCCAATTCTAGAATCTACTCTCTCTCCAAGTCATGAATATTTTGAAGAAGAATATTTCAGGACAAATAGCATTATAATGAATCAGCACTGCCTAGGTGGAGGTTTCAGAAGAAATATCTGAGACAAATCCAGGCACTTGTTTACCTAAAATTAGAAATCGTAGCCCTGGATAAAGCCCTAAAGTTTATTTCAAGTCTAATGCTGGGCCCCTTGCATTACACAGCCTATACTTGGCATGGTTACAGTATGGTGATGAAGGCTTTTTTCCCAGTCTGTGTTTCATGAATTTTGAGCATCTCGAATATTTTCCCACTTACATACCTCACCTGCATGAGTAGAGTAAGCATCTGACATCCTGGGCATGTGTGCACACCTACTAATGCACTCCTGTATTTGCAGAAGCCACATCTCATTTGCGCTGATGAATTAAAGCCAGAACACCTTGTGTCTATTCTTTAATTATCACCAAGATCAGTATTGTAACTTAAAAATAATCTTGGCACTCTCAAGTGTGAACAGATTCATGTAACGTTAGCTGCTCCCTTTTTCTGTTTATAAACTATGATATTACCTCTATCTCCATTGCAGACAGCCAAGACTTTATTAAATGAGTTAGTGTTGTAGTAACTTGAGGAAATTCACTGTGATGTATTGTACTGAATTTAGATAAATTTGCCTATAAATATTCCAAAGTTAAAAGCAGATTTTTTTCAAACCAAAATGTGATAATAAGATGCTCTGTCATCTGCATTCAATCTTTTCATGGTAAATATTCACTGAAGGTATTTGAGAATAAAGGAGTAAAACTATTCATTCTCACTTCTCTTTTCTGTTAGTTCTCTTATCACTTTGTGTCATAGAGAAGAGATATTTAGGAATGATTGGCAGTTTGTTGAAATTTGTATGTCAGATGAGTTATTTTCACTCTTAGACTCACTTTGCTGTGACCCAAGCTGTCTTCAGTGGTGATGACTACTTGATAAATAACATCAATGAAGTCTATACTCTCTCTAATGTCTTGAAGTGTCTGCAAAAGTGATTCTACAAGACTATTCAGTGTTCTTCTATGTCTTGGTAGAGTTCCTTATTTCTTAGAAACAACTTCCAAAATGATCTGATTACCATGTTTAACCTACTACTTCTGAATGCTGAGAGTTTGGGTAGAGTACTTTCCAGCACTCAGCTATGCAGAGAGTCAAGAGTAGTTCTAAGGACATTCAAATCATGGTGCTGAACAGTTATAGTCAAAAAGGTACCACACTCTGACCCGGCGGTGTATCTGTGAACCCATGCGTTTCTGGCTACCCTAGACTCTGTGGAATAACAGAGATATTGTTAACCCACAGCTCAATTCTGATTTAGCCTCAACTTTCAGAACAGGGAAACCTCATGCAACTCTAATTTTTCCTCACACATTCTAGAACTCAGGAAAGGCCTCTTGAAGAGGTGACATTTGAACAGAAACCTCCTTAAAATGAGAGAAGAAGCAAGGTAAAGATCTAGGGTAAGAGCAGGCCAGATAGAGGGGAATGCTAAGGTAGAGACCCAAAGATGGCAGCAGTTTGGCTTGTTTATGAAACAGCAGAAAGTCTTAACGACTGAAGCAGAGAGCAGGAGTGAGAGTGGGAGGAACTACAGTGGGTGAGAAGGGAAGGGTGGATGCAAACAATTTTGTTCACCTGGGCAAAGACTCAGTTTTATTTGGAGTATGGAGGAAACCCACTAGAAGATAAGGGTAAAAAAAAATGTGATCTTGGTGTAGGTATTCTGTCTTTGTGACCACTCTCCCTTCTTCCGTTATTCCTTCCAGGGTGCTCCTATAGCCCCTTTAGCAAAGGGAAGGAAACATCTTTTATACTCATTTTGTTGCACTAGTACATACAGCATCTCCTTGAACTCACATGTTTTATAGCAGTTTTATGCATACAGTCCTATCAGTGATAAGCCCCCTTCTCCAGGTAACTTGTTCAGGTCCCTGGGTTAGAGTTTGCAAGGGTTTGGAAAAATAGAGTAAATGATATTCTGTTCTCAAAATTCTCCTTTTAATCTACTGGGTTTTGTCCCTTGACTGGTTTCCCAGCAAGTTTCCTTATGGTCCCTGGGGTTTGTCCCATTCAGCTCCCTGGCATCCCTGCAAAAAGACCTCTGACTGGCCAACCGTTCCTACTCTCCAGATATAGGAGTTTATGCCCCTACTCTGGCACCCCTTTATAATGATGTTCAGTATGAGACCAGAGTCTTGGTCTCTGGAATTGTAGCATCAGTCTATAACATCAGTCCATTATGGCTCCTGAGAATGCTTCTGTATCCCTTACAGAGAGACTCTCTCTAACCTTCCAATAGGTAACATGCTCACTCTTGAATCATTTTTTAAAATGGCAATTTTTCTCCACCTAGAAAATTTTGCTCTTAGTTTCCCCACTTTCAAGTCTTTGAGGAAGACGAGTACTTTTATTGAATATCTGCTTTCCATCCTACTATTATTTGTTCATTTAGCAAATATTTATCTGTTAAAGTGACTCTGTACTTGACATCTGGTAAGGAATGAAGTACAAGGGTAAGCTGAGAAGCCAGGGATGATGAGGTGCCCAATGAGCACATGAATTTTTTTGAGGTTAATTGCACCACTGAGGATTTGTGTTTATTAATCTGCAGTTTTTGTTATTACTTTTTTCTTCTTTTGCTTTTGGCAAAGAAAGGTTTGTTAGTGGTTTAGGCAAACAAAACTTTCCATCACTTTGTAGATGTGAAATATAATTGTTCTCACTTTCAACGAGCAGTATCTTTAGATATGATTATCTGATCTATTTTCCTGAAGAGTTTAGGCAGTAAGTGATGCTTTTGTTTTTTTATGAGGAGATCAGGGTGCCATACTCTTAAGGAATTCAAATGTTCAGAAGGAATGTCTCCTTTGTTATTTTTACCAAGGAAAGGTTTTCTGCTAAATGGTGCTCTGACTTAGTACTCCATTAGGATTTTAAATTTTAAAAACTTCTGCTGGTACCATATTTTTTGGCACTGAAATTTTATTTTTATTTTATTTTTAAGGGTATAGTTTATTTTCAGAGTAGTGTCAACTTCAGCTGTACAGCATAATGCAGTCATACATATATAGCCATTCTTTTTCTCATACTATCTTCCATCATGTTCTGTCCTAAGAGATTGGATATAGTTCACCATTCTGTACAGTAGGACTTCATTGATTATCCATTCTAAATGTAATAGTTTGCATCTACCAACCCCAAACCCCTGTCCATCCAACTGGTACCATCTTGATGGTATTTATTGTTTTATACAAATATCTGCTGTATAACCTATTTTCAAGAGTCGTTTATGAAATTAATTACTTCTTCAGTTATGTCATTTCAAAGTTTTGTTCTTTTCTTTTAAGATCTAAAAGATCATATCCAAAGAAGTCTCCATTTTCCTCTACTATTGCTCATATTAAATTCTGCTTCAGGAATTCCCATCATGGTGCAGCAGAAATGAATCTGACTAGGAACCATGAAGTTATGGGTTCGATCCCTGGCCTCACTTAGTGGGTTAAGGACCTGGCATTGCCATGAGTTGTGGTGTAGGTCATAGATGTGGCTTGGATCCTGTGTTGCTGTGGCTGTGGGTAGGCTGGCAGCTGTAGCTCCAATTTGGCCCCTCACCTGAGAATCTCCATATACTGTAGGTGCAGCCCTAAAAAGCAAAAATAAAAAAAATAATAATAAAAATTCTGCTTCAAATGAGATATATGCCCTTGCCCCCCAACTCATTCAGTGTATAAATACTGTGACCAAACATACTGGAATAATGTTAAAACAAGATGTTTTTGGAGATATGGATTCTGTAAGCCTATTTGAAATAAGAACCAATCATCCTTCATTTTCTTCAAAGCTCCAGCAGTGCCATTACAGAGAAGAGACTTTGAGGGGGATGTGTGCAGAGCAGCTCTGGCATCATGGGAAAGATGTCCTATTACAGGCAGGTCATTACTGGTCCTCTGTCAGATAGCGCTGATGGGGCAAGAGCCTCAAATACTGCCCATTTGGGGGCCAGGTTCGTTTTGAAAACCTCTTACTGCTGCTTTTTAGGTATTGTTTAAATTGCCCAGATAATGACTGCTTTGAAATTGTTTCTTTGGTCCCCTTTTCTCTAGTTTCATCAGAGACTCTGGGTTTTAAGGACATTTACATGTATGACATTTATTTAATTCTGTTTTAACCTCAGATTTCTGAGAGCTTCATCTTTACTCCATTGTTATGTTTTGTTTTAATCTACTGCCAGATGTGACACATGGAACTGAGACACACCTTCTGCTAGAAAGGATCCTGAATTCATTAACTTGCCATTTTCTTTGCTCTCTGTGAGACCTGACAGCACTTAGGTGAAAGGAGTATTTTTCCAACAGCCAACATCTGCCAAGAAAAATACAAAGAAAAACAAAAGGCAGAGAAGGTGGACTGGGTGGAAGAATGTATGTGTTTCAAGACTGGAAGAACTCTTTAAAAAGCTATTGTTTAGGGATCTGGGAACATAAGTCCTGCCACTGACAAAAGCATCTTATCACTGACATACTGTCTAATATATGAGCTAATGGGAAAACCTTGGACTCCCCTGACAAAATATGGATTAACATCACAGCTGACTCCGGACAGGGAAATGAACATTCTGATCTCAGTGGGAGTCTCTGCAGGGTGGTAGCCCACTGGATGATGAATAATCTATGGTCATTAAACACATTTGGCCTCTGGAGTGTGTGGGAGAAGACATGGGTGACCAAATGCGGGGACTGAATTTTATGTTGGGAGGAGTGTAGTCTTGCTAAGTCAGGGTCAGTTCTCAGGCAAGGAGGCAAGGCGGGAGTGTGTTGTCTGGCTGCCTGACATAATTCCTGGATAATCAAAAAGCTGAAATCATGTCTTGACATTCTTCTAATCCCTCAATCCCAGACATGCAGGGAGAGGGGAAGGAAGACGCAGGCACCAGTCCTGGCTTGTGTGAAGCAGAGGCCAACCCCGTTCCTCTGTACCCACCAGTGCGCCTTCCTGGTCGTTCCTCCTCCTGCAAAGACAGCCAACAAAATACAGACTCTTCTCTTTCTTCTTATCTCTGACCCTCTCAAAGCAGAAGGACTTTCAAAGAGTTGAGGGGGGGAGGCAGAAAATAAGTATATCTTTCTTCTCGTTCATTCCAGAGACTAGATGGTGTCACCTTAGCTATACCTTATAGAACAAGTTATGGTCAGCCATGGGAATGGGAGTACCTGACACAAGAGTCACACCTTTTAGCGACATTGTACTTTGTACTTCACAGCAAATTGTTTTCCTTTGTTACGGAGAACTATCTAGACACCCCACTCAGGAAGATTCCAGTTTGAACCAGGACTGCCTATAGTTCTTCTCTTGTCTTTCTGGAATCACAGTTATCATCCTTGTCCTCCGCACTCTTCTGCAGGGACCAACAGAGCAGTGAGGAAGAACACTGAGCTTCAGGAAACTTTCAGCACAGTGGAAGAAAACCAGTAGAATACACAGAGACTGGGACCTCTCCTCACACAGGATTTAGGCTCCCCTACACAATGGCATTCCATCCACTTTACACTGAGGGCCTCTCCTTGGAGTGTTAGAGCTTGTTCACAGGTCCCTAAGGCTCTCCCATCATCCTCTAACTGCAATTCCCTGAGGGTTAAGTGATGTCTCATAAATAGATATTTTCTAGTTGAGTAAGTTCCTTGGCCCTGGGGGATTTTCTGAGTTTATGATGCTAAACTGCAGTGTGAATGTCTAAAAACTTTCCATGCTAGGTAGCATCTTCAGAATAGATTTGACTATGAAACAAGTGTTGGTTTTGCTGTTGTTGTTTTATTTTATTTTATTTTATTTTTTGTATTGGAGTATAGCTGATTCACAATGTTATGTTAGTTTCAGGTGTACAACAAAGTGATTCAGTTATATACATACATATATCCATTCTTTATCAGATTCTTTTCTCATATAGGTTTTTACAGAATTTAAAAAAAATTTTATTGTTGTTAAAGAATAGTTGATTTACAATGTTTCATCAAGTTTTGTTGTACAACAAAGTGATCCAATCACACACATTTCCCTATGCTGTACAGTAGGATCCCATTGCCCATCCATTCCAGATATAACAGTGTGCATCACCCAAAACCCCCAAAATACCCGTCCTCCCACTCCCTCCTCTTCCCCCCATGTCCCCAGCGGAGAACCCCAAGACTGTTCTTCTTTGCTATGTTCTGTTTCTGTTTTTTTTGTTTACTTCTTTGTTATTTTTAGATAGGATCATCTGTTCCTCATTTTATTTTATTTTGTCTTTTTAGAGCTGCACCTGTGGCATATGGAGGTTCCCAGGCTAAGGATCAAATTGGAGCTGTAGCTGCTGGCCTATACCACAGCCACAGTAATGCTGGATCTGAGCCACATCTACGACCTACGTCACAGCTCATGGCAACACCTGCTGAATGAGGCCAGGTATCTAACCTGCATCCTTATGGATGCTAGTCAGATTTGTTTCTGATGAGCCACAATGGAACTCCTGTTCCGTATTTTAGATTCCACAAATAAATGACATAATATGGTATTTGTATTTTTCTTTCTGGCTTACTTCACTTAGTATGAGAGTCTCTAGCTCCATCCATGTTGCTGCAAAAGGCATTAGTTTGTCTTTTTATGGCTGAGCAATATTCCATTGTATATATGTATCACATCTTCTTTTTTATTATTATTATTTTTATTACTCAAATGAATTTATCACATCTATAGTTGTATAATGATCATCACCTCTCTCCTAAGAACAGCAAAATTCACAATTAAAGGCTGAGCAATCTTGAACCAAATGGACCGAAAACCTTAAAAAAGATACCCTACTCCAGAAGACAAAGAGGAGGCCACATCAAGAGGTAGGAAGGGTGATTACATGATATAAACAACCCCATACCTCAGGGGTGGGAAGCCCCACAGACTGGAAAGTTACTGTTTCAAAGAGACTCACATACAGGAGTGAGAGTTCTGAACCCCACATCAAACTCCCACATGTGGGGATCTGGCACTGGGAGAAAGAGCCCCGGAGCATCTGACATTGAAGGCCAGTGGGGCTTGTGAGTGGGAGCTCCATGGGACTGGGGGAAATGGAGACCACATTCTTAAAAGGCACACACAGACATTCACGTGCACTGGGTCCCAGGGCAAAGAAAAGTCTCCATAGGGATCTGGGTCAAACCTGAATGCAGTTCTTGGAGGACATCCTGGGAAAACAGGGGTGAATGTGGCTTCTTGTGGGAGAAGGACATTGGAAGCAAAGCTCTCCAGAGTATTCAGCAGCATGCCTTTCTCTGGAGGGGGCCATTTTGGGAAAATCTGGCACCACCCATCAGCACCCGAGAAAACCCCAGGCCAAACAACAATCCAGGTGGGATCACAGCCCAGGCCCTCAGTAAACAGTCTGCCTAAAGTCTCCCCAGGAACACAGCCGCCTCTAATCCCATTCAGAGACAAAGCCTCACCCACCAGAGGGATAGGAATCCGCTCCTCCTACCAGTGGGCAGGTATCAACCCCTCCCATCAGGAAGCCTACAGCAAGCCCCCATACCAACTTCAGCCACAAGGGGGGCAAACACCAGAAGTAAGAGAGGCTACAACTCTATTATCTATCTGTAAAGAGGTCACCACACCAAAAACCTATAAAAATGAAAAGACAGAGAACTATAACTCAGATGAGGGAGAAAGGAAAAACCTCAGAAAATCAGCTGAGTGATGAGGAGATTTTCAGCCTATGTATCATATCTTCTTAATCCATTCATCTGTCATAGACATTTAGGGTGTTTCCAGGTCTTGGCTATTGTGAGTAATGCTGCTATGAACATATGGATGCATGGATGTTTTTCAATGAAAGTTTTGTCAGGATATATGCCCAGCAGTGGAATTTCTGGATCATATGGTAATTTTATATTTAGTTTCTTGAGGTACCTTCATACTGTTTTCCATAGTGGTTGTACCAATTTTCAACCCTACCAGCAGTGGAGATGTTCTTTTTCTCCACACCCTCTCCAGCATTTATTATTCGTTGTCTTGTTAATGACGGTTATTCTGACTGATGAGAGGTGGTACCTCATAGTACCTTTGATTTGCATTTATCTAATAATCAATGATGCTGAACATTTTTTCATATGCCTGTTGGCCATCCATATGTCTTCTTTGGAGAAATGTCTATTCAGATCTTCTGCCCATTTTTCAATTGGGTTGTTCATTTTTGTTTGTTTGTTTTTGAGTTCCATGAGTTTGTATCTTTTGGAGATTAGACCCTTGTCTGTTGCATCGTTGATAAAGATTTTCTCCCATTCTGTGTGTTGTCTTCTTGTTTGTTTGTTTTTTTAATGGTTTCCTTTGCTGTGCAAAAGTTTTTGAGTTTGATTAGGCCCCATTGGTTTATTTGTGTCTTTATTGTCATTATTCTAGGAGGTGGACCAAACATGATGTTGCTGTGATTTATGTTAAAGAACATTCTGCCTATGTTTTCCTCTAGGAGTTTTATAGTATCTGGCCTTATATTTAGGTCTTTAATCCATTTTAAGTTTTTTTTTTGTATATGGTAGTATATAGTACTCTATTTTCATTCTTTTACATGTAGCTTTCCAGTTTTCCCAGCACCATTTATTAAAGAGGCTATCTCTCTTCTGCTGTGTATATGTTCTGTCTTCCTTTATCATAGATTAGTTGCCAATAGGTACTTGGTTTTATATCTGGGCTTTCTATCCTGTTATATTTGTCTATATTTCTGTTTTTGTATCAGTACCATATTGTTTTGATGACTGTAGCTTTGTAGTATTGTCTAAAATCAGGAAACTTAATCCCTCCATTTTTGTTTTTCTTTTTTTTTCAACATTGCTTTGGCTATTTGGGGTCTTTGTGTTTCCCTACGAACTTTAAAATATTCTCTTTCTTTTTTCCACATTGCTTTGGCTATTTGGGGTCTCCATGTTTCCCTAGGAATTTTAAAATATTCTGTTTTTACAGAATATTGAGTAGAATTTCCTGTGCTATACAGTAGGTCCTAGTTGGTTATATATCCCATATATAGTAGTGTGTATATGATAATCCCAAACTCCTAATTTGTCCCTCCCCTTTACTGTTCTTCTTTGGTAACCATAAGTTTTTTTTCTATGTCTGTGAGTTGCTTTCTATTTTGTAAATAAGTTCCATTTGTATCATTTTTTTTCAGATACCACATACAAGTGACATCATATGCTATTTGTCTTTCTGTCTGACTTATGTGTTGCTGTTTTAACCAAAAATCTCTCAGAACTAATGCTATGAGAAACACACATAGATGATTTTTAGGAGCTCCTGTTTGCACTTTAAAACACAGGTTTAGATTCAGAAGTGTATCCCTAAAACTATAGCCCTATTAGAAATTGAATAGTTATAGCAAATGAGAAGCATCAGAGCCACATTTTGGGATTTCAGTTTAAGGGATTTTTTCCTGAATTCTCTAACTGTATATAGTCTCCCCATTACATAATCCCTTGATTTGGATGAATAATATAGTCCACTATCTATAGCTAATTGTATATGCCTACAGTTTGCTAACTATTAAATTTATGTTAACTGGAGGGATTTCTGTGGTGACTTAATTTAGGGCTTTGTCCTTCACCTTATTATAGTCAATATTTTTATTAATGATTTCAGTGGAGTCATAGGACATATGGTTAACCATATATGCTGAGGACCCAAAGACAGAATGGATTACCATTGGCATCAGCAGATGGACAGAATGATGGACCAAATCTAGAAAACTGAAATATAACTAGAGGAATTTAAAGTCCTTTTCTAAAGTCCCTAAATCATAAACCCAGGATGAGGAAGATGTGACCATGTGGAAAAAAAAAAAACAAACAAAAAAAACTTAGTTACCTTCAACTGGGTACAAGATCATTATGAGATAATGATGAAGTAAGGATTTTAAGCCTAACATAGGTTAGAAAAAGTATGTGAAATATGCAGACTGAGGCTAGATCAAGGCCTTTAGCGTAATATTTGCCACTCTGCATGGAGCACAGGCTTGAGTAAGGTTATGTCCATAAACACCCCATCCCCTGTAAGCCAACAGGCCAGTATGTGCAAGAATGTGAATGGGTGTGACCCCCTATACTCCCTGGTACAATAAGTGCAGCATGACTCACTGAGATGGTAATTCAGGAATTGTTACATGTTTAAACAGTATTCGTCACAGTCCCTTCCAAATTCTTATAAAAGTAATTCTGGGTCCTTTACAAGTTCCAACACTTTGCTTGGCTAATAATACCTCTCCAAATCATCTCTACTCCTGTTTCTATGAGCAAGACTTAATGGAGTCTTACAATTGCCCTGTTAAAACTGTCACCTCTTCCTGGCTTGCAGGTGTGTGTATGTGCATTAAAGTTGGTGTTTCACCTAAATTATAATTGGATTATATTCACAACCTAAAGCAATCATTTTGTCTTTTACCTTATTAACATTTTTTTCTTTTTTAAAGTTGAATTATAATTGACATATATTAGTTTCAGGCATAAAACATAGTGATGTGATATTTTTGTATATTATGAAATGTACACCACATTCAGACCAGTTACCACTCATCACCATGTAAACTTACTAAAATATTATTGACTATATTCTCCATGCTGTGCATTACATCCCCCTGACTTATTTATTTTATAACTGGAAGTTTATACCTCTTAACCCCTTTACCCATTTTGTCCATTCCTCCCAACTCCATTACCTCTGGCAAAAACCAGTTTGTTCTTAGTATCTATGAGTCTGTTTCTGTTTTGTTTAGTTTCTTCACCTGTTTTATCTTTTTAGATCCCATATATGTTATTCCATATATAATCATATGGTATTTGTTTTTCTATCTTGACTTATTTTGCTTAGCACAATACTCCCTGTGTTGCCACTACTGCTTTTATTCTTCATTTGTGGCTGATTAATATTATATATATATAACATCTTTTTTATCCATCCATGTATTGATGGACACATAGATTGCTTCTATATCTTAACAATTGTAAATAATGCTGCAATGAGCATAGGATACATGTATCTTTTCAAATTAGTGATTTCATTTTCTTTCAATAAAGACTTAGAACTGGAATTGTTACATTATATAATAGTTCTATTTTTAGTTGTTTGAGGAAACTCCACACTGTTTTCCATAGTGGTTGCACCAATTTACATTTCAACCAAATAGTGCACAAATGCTCCCTTTTCTCAGTTTTCTCACCACACTTGTTTCTTGTCTTTTTGATAGTAGCCATTCAAACAGATGTGAGGTGATATCTCATTGTGGTTTTGATTTGCATTTCCTGATGATTAGTGATGTTGAGCACCTTTTCAAGTCCCTGTTGTTCATCTGTATGTCTTCTTTGGAAAATTGTCTTTTCAGATATTTAGCCCATATTTGAATTGTCTTTTTATATTGAATTGTATGTGTTCCTCATATATTTCAGATATCAACCCCTTATCCAATATATTTTTTGCAAGTATATTATTCCATTTAGTAGGCTGCCTTTTCATTTTGTTAGCAGTTTCCCTCACACTGCAAAAGCTTTTTAGTTTGACATAGTCCCATTTTTTTATTTTGCTTTTGTTCCCTTTGCCTGAGGAGACATAACAAAAAAAAATTGCAAAGATTAATGTCAAAGAGGTTATTGCCAATGTCTTCTCCTAGGAGTTTTACGGTTTTATGTGTTAAAAAAAATAGGCCTTTAATAAATATTGAGTTTGTTTTTGTATATGGTGTGAGAAAGTAATCCACTTTGAATCTCTTGTATGTAGCTGTCCAGTTTTCCTAACACTAGTTTATTGAAGATATGGTCTTTTCCCATGTATATACTTTTCTCTTTTGTTATAGGTGAATCAATTATACAAGTATGGGTTTATTTCTGGGCTTTTTATTCTGCTCCATTGATATGTCTGTTTTGTGGCAGTGCCATACTCTTCTGATGATTGTAGCTTTATAGTATAGTTTAAAATCAGAATGCATAATACCTCCAACTTTGTTCTTCTCAAGATTTTGGTTATTTATAGAGGTTTTTTTTTAGTCAATAGAAATTTTAGAATTATTTATTCTAGTTCTGTAAAAAAATGCCATTGGTTTTTGAACAGAAATTGCATTGAATCTGCCTTGTGGAGAATGATCATTCTGAAAAATATTAATTCTTCCAATCTATGAGTATGGTATATCTTACCATTTATTTGTATCTTCAATTTCTTTCATCAATAGTTTTCCAAGTACAAGTTTTCTACCTCCTTGGTTAGATTTATTCTTAGGTATTTTATTCTTTTTGATTAAATTATAAATAAAACTATTTTATTAATTTCTCCTTCTGATAGTTCATCATCAGTATATTAAAATGCAACAGATTTCTCTGTGTTAATTTTGTATCCTGAGCCTTACCAAATTCATTTATTAGTTTTAATAATTTTTGGTGACGTCTTTAGGATTTTTATGTATAGTATCATGTCATCTTCAGTCAGTGACAATTTTACTTCTTCCTTTCCAATTTGAGTGCCTTTTATTTCTTTATTTCACTGTGAGTAGGACTTCCAATACTGTGTTGAATGAAAGTGGCAAGAACGGGTATCCTTGGTGTTCCCTCTGTGGTACAGTGGATTATGTATCCAGCATTGTTTCTACAGCAGTGTGAGTTCAATTCCCAGCCTAGTGCAGTGTGTCAAGGATCCAGCATTGCTGCAGCTGTGGCATACATCACAGTTGTGGCTAGGATTTGATCCCTGGCCTGGGAATTTCCATATGCCATGAGTGTAGCAAAAAAAGGAAAAAATATGGGCATCCTTCTTGTATTTTTCCTGACTTTAGAGCAAATGCTTTTATCTTTTCCCTATTAAACATGAGTTGCCTTGATATCTGTCATATACGGCCTCTGTTATGTTGAGGTACGTTCCCTCTATACTCACTTTTTAAAGAGTTTTTATTATAAATGAATGTTGAGTTTTGTTAAAAGTTTTCCCTGCATCTATAGAAGGGATCTTATACTTTGTATTCCTTTTTTTTTTTTTTTTTTTTTTTTTTTTTTTTTTTTTTTTTGCTTTTTAGGGCCAGCAGCATATGGAGGTTCCCAGGCTAGGGGTCCAATCAGAGCTACAGCTGCTGGCCTACACCACAGCCACAGCAATGCCAGATCCAAGCAGCATTCTGCAACTTATACCACAGCTCATGGCAACGCTGGGTCCTTAACCCACCAAGTAAGGCCAGGTATCAAACCTACACCCTTATGGACCCTAGTTGGGTTTGTTAACCACTGAGCCATGACAGGAACTCCTTCTTTTTATTCTTCAATTTGTTAATGTGGCATATCGCATTAATCAATTTGTAGATACTGAGCAATTCTTGCGAAGAAGTTCCATGGTGTAATGGTGAGCACTCTGGACTCTGAGCCATGCTTGAATCCCTGGGATAAATCCTACTTGATGGTGGTATATGGTCCTTTTACTGTATTGTTGAATTTGGTTTGCTAATACGTGGTTGAGGATTTTTTAATTTATGTTCCTTAGGGATATTGGCCTACAAATGGTGTATTTCTCTGGTTGTAGGTATCAGGATGATGCTGGCCTAGTAGAGCAAGTTGGATGGTGTTCCTTCCTCTTCAATTTTGAAGTAGTTTGATAAATATAGGTATTAACTCTTCTTTAAATGTTAAGTAGAATTTACCTGTGAAGCTGTCTGGTCCTGAACTTCTGTTCATTGGGAGTTTTTTTTTAATTCATCATTGTTTTGTTTTCATTATTGGTATCTGTGTGTTCATATTTTCTTTTTCTTACTGATTCAGCACTAGGAAATTATATGTTTATAGAAATTTATTCATTTCTTCTACGTTGTCCATTTTATTGGTGTGCAATTTTTTGTAGTAATCTTTTTTGATACTTTGTATTTTTGTGGCGTCAGTTGTATTCACCTCTTTCATTTCTGATATTATTTATTTGGGCCTTCTCTTTTTTCTGCATGAGTATGGATAAAGTTTATCAATTTTGTTTATCTTTGTAACAAACCAGCTCTTAGTTTCACTGAGATTTTATATATATTTTTTTATTTTTGGCTGGCATGTGAAAGCTATGAAACTTGAGCCACAGCAGTGACCCAAACCATAGTAGTGACAATGCTGGTTCCTTAAGCTGCTGAACCACCAGAGAACTCTGAGCTTTTCTATTATTTCAGTCTCTGTATCATTTATATCTGCTCTGATATTTATTACTAAGGAAAACCTTCTACCAAGTTTGGCAGAAGTTTGTTTGCTGTTCTTTTTCAGTTACCTTAGGTATAAGGTTAGATTTTTTTTTGTTTCAGATGTGTCTTATTTCCTGAGGTAAGCTTGTATTACTTCTTGTATACACTTCTCTCTTAGAACTGCTTTTGCTGTATCACATAAATTTTGGATTATGTTTCCAGTTTCATTTGTCTCCAGGTATTTTTTGATTTTTTCTTTGATTTCTTCCATGGCCCATTGGTTGTTTAATTGCATATTGTTTAGTGTCTTCAAGTTTGTGTGTTGCAGGTTTTTTTCCTGATTTCCAGTCCCATATTGTTGTGGTTGGAAAAGATGCTTAGTATGGTTTTAATATTTTTTAAATTAATCAATACTTGTTTGTGGACTAGAATATGATCTGTTCTGGAGAACGTTCCATATGCACTTGAAAAGAATGTATATTCTGCAGCTCTGGAAGGAATGCGTATGTATGTGTATATATATAGTTGGTCTACCTGGTTTAATGTGTCATTTAAGGCCAGTGTTTCTGTACTGATTTTCTGTCTGGATGATTTGCCTATTGATGTAATATGTTAAAGTTCACTATGCTACTGTCAATTTCTCCCTTTATGTTTGCTAATATTTTCTTATGTATTTAAGTGCTCCCATGTTGGTTTGTTCCATGTATATTTCAAACTAGTACAACTTCTTGTTGGATTGTTCCCTCTATCATGTAAATTACTCCTTTGTCTTTTGTTATTTCTCTTTGTTTCATTTGTTTATTTATTTCTCTTTTTTAGGGCTGTATCTATGGCATATGGAAGTTGCTGGGCTAAGGGTTAAATCAAAGCTTCAGCTGCTGGCCTGTGTCACAGCCACAGCAATGCCAGATCCAAGCCAAGTCTCCAACTTACCATGCAGCTCACAGCAATGCCAGATCCTTAACCCACTGAGCAAGGCCAGGGATTGAACCCTCATCCTCACAGATACTAGTCAGGTTCTTAACCTGCTGAGCCACAGCAGAACTCTCTTGTCTTATTTCAAAGCTTATTATGTCTGATATAAATATTGCTATCCCAGCTTATTTTCATTTCCATTTGCATGGAATTCCTTTTTGCATCCCCTCACTTTCAGTCTGCATGTGTTTTTAGATCTGAGGTGGGTTTCTTGTAGGCATCATATATATGGATCTTGTTTCTTCATGTGTGTGTGTGTGTGTGTGTGTGTGTGTGTCTTTTGTCTTTTTAGGGCTGCACCCAAAGCATATGGAGGTTCCCAGGCTAGGAGTCTAATTGGAGCTACAGCTACTGACCTACACCACAGACACAGCAACACTGGATCCAAGCTGCATCTGTGAACTACACCACAGCTCATGTCATTGCTGGATCCTTAATGCACTGAGTGAGAGCAGGGATCAAACCTGCAATCTCATGGTTCCTAGTCAGATTTGTTTCCACTGCCACAGCAGGAACTCCAACGAATCTTGTTTTTTATCCATTCAGCTACTCTGTGTGTTTTGATTGGAACATATGGTCCATTTATGTTTAAGTAGTTATTGATAGGTATATACTTATTGCAATTTTGTTAATTGTTTTCTGGTTGCTTTTATATTCCTGTTTTCTTTTGATTTGTTCCTTTGTGCTTTGATGGATTTCTTTAGCATTAGGTTTGCATTCCTTTCTCCCTATTTTTGTCTGTCCATTGCAGCTCTTTGGTTTGTAGTTATCATGAGTTTCATATATATCCACCTATATATGTACCCATCTATTTTGGGGGGGCTCCTAATTTTTATTTTTTATTGATATATAGTTAATTTATGATGTTGTGTTAGTTTCAGGCATACAGCAAAGTGATTCAGTTATACATATACATATATTCACTCTTTTTCAGATATTTTCCAATATAGGTTAATATAGAATACTGAGTAGAGTTCCCTGCATATAGAATGTCCTTGTTATTTATTTAATTTTTGTGCAATGCTATGTGAATTTCTTCTGTACTGCAAAGTGATCCAGTCATTCATATATATATATATATATATATATATATATGAATGGGTATATATATATACCCTTCCTTGGGGTATATATATATACCCTTCCTTGTTTATTTTTTTTTTCAGGGCTGCTTCTGTGACATATGGAAGTTTCCAGGCTAGGGATCAAATTGGAGCTGCAGCTGCTGGCCTACACCCCAGCCACAGCAGCACAGGATCTGAGCTGCATCTGCAACCTACACCACAGCTCATGGCAACGCTGGATCCTTAACCCACTGAGTGAGGCCAGGGATTGAACCCACATCCTCATGGATATCATTCAGGTTCATTACCACTGAGCCATGACTGGAACTCCCTATATTCTGTTTTGTATATTATCTTCTGTCATGGTTATAGCCATCTATTTTAAGCTGATAATCACTTAAGTTCAAAAAGCATTTTTTAAAAAAAAGAGAGTTCCCCTTGTGGCACCATGGAAACTAATTTGACTAGTACCCTTGAGGAAAAGTGTTCGATCCTTGGCCTCACTCAGTGGGTTAAGAATCTGGCATTGCTGTGGCTGTGGTGTCAGCCAGTGGCTACAGCTCCAATTTAACCCCTAGCCTGGGAATGTCCATATGCCACAGGTGTGGCCCTAAAAGAGAAAAAAAAAAGGCATTCTAACAGCACTACATTTTTACTCCCCCCCCCAAGTTTTATGTTTTAATATCACATTTTCTGTCTTTTTATTTTGTGTATTCCTTAATTAGTTACAGTATTTGACTGCACTACTTTTGTTTTTTAACCCTCACACTTAAAGTGGCAGATCCACTGCCTATACCCTATATTTGCCTTTATCAGTGAGATATTTTCTTTTATGTATGTTCTTATTTCTAGTTGTGTCCTTTTCTTTTGCACTTAAAGTAGACTTTTAGCATTTCTTGCAAGGCTGTATTATTGATGATGAATTCTTTAGTTTTCTGCCTGTCTGGAAAACTCTTTATCTCTCCTTTAATTCTGAGTGATAACCTTGTCAAATAGAGTATCATAGGTTGTAAGTGTAATTATATTCTGCCACTCCCTTTGGGCCTGTAATGTTTTTTTTTTTTTTTTTAAATCAGCTGCTAGTCTTCTAAAGTTTCCCTTGCATGTGATTAGTTGTTTTAGTTTTGCTGCCTTTAAGAGTCTCTCTTTAATTTTTTTCTTCTTCCTCTTTTTCAGCTGCACCTGTAGCATATGGAAGTTCCTGGGCTAGGGATCAAAAGTGAGCCACAGCTGCAAACTGCACCATAGCTGTGGCTACACCAGATCTTTAACCTAATGTGCTGCTCCAGGGATAGAACCTGAATCTCCACAGTGAGCTGAGCTGCTGCAGTCAGATCCTTAACCCACTGTGCCACAACAGGAATTCCTTTAACTTAAAATTTTAATTATAGTATGGCTTGCAGTCAATCTCTTTGGGTTCATATGGTTTGGGAATCTGGGCCTCCTATACTTTATTTCAGTTATTGTATTCTCCATTTCTGATTAGTTATTTCTTATATTTTCTAAGTCTTTGTTGAAGTTTTCATTGAGTTCCTCCATTTGTCTCCCAAGTACAATAACCATCCTCATGACTGTTTCTTTAAACACTTTATCAGGTAATTTACTTATTTCCATTCCACTAAAGTTTTTTTTCCTGAGATTTTATTTTGTTCCTTTGTTTGGAACATATTCTTCTGTTTATTCATTTTGACTTTCAGTTTTTGTTTCTATGAATTAGCCAAAACAACTACCTCTCCTGGTTTCAAAGGAGTGACCCTGTATGGGAGATTCCCCTGTTTAGACTACTTGTGCCTAGCAGCTTCAGCAGGCTGATTGGAGCTGGAGTGAATTCCAGCTGGGGCAGTCCCTGGAGAGTGTTGTGCCTGAGGCTACCTCAGGAGGGTGGCCAGAGCAGACCCAGGCCATGGTCCATCCCTGGGGAGCTTGTGCCCAAGAATGCCCTGGCAGGGCTACTGGTGCTGGAGTGGCCCCTGGCCAGGGACAGTCCCTGGGGAGCACCACACCCGAGGCTGCCTTTGTCCACTGCTGGGGCCAGAGTCCTTGGATGGAGGTAGTTCCTGGGCCAAGTCCATCTTTGGCAGGGCAGCTGGAGTTGTGATGAGTACAAATCAGGAAATCCCAGGAAAACTCAAACAATAGCACTCAGTGGTACCTCTAATTGACTGGAGTGCTAGGGTGAGTAAATGGATTTTCTTCCCATTAAGTCTAGGTGCCTTTTAAACTGATGCTTTTGTTTGTTTGTTTGTTTTGTTTTGTTTTGTTTTTTAACTATATCTCAGAGCAGGCAAGTCTGTGCTTGGATGTTTTAGCACTATCCCTCATTGCAGCTGCTGTGTTGGGGGTGGCGTTCTCATGGATACCTTGTCTCCATCTTTCCTACACATTTCTATGCAGCCCGTCTATGTGCAATAGCTGTCCAGTCAGCACTAAGGTCTTCTTTACAAGGAACTGTCCGACATATAAGTGTAGATTTGTTGTGTCCATGAGAGGAGGTGAAGTCAGGGCTTTTCCTGCTCTATTGGACCCTTCTTAATACTGTTTGTTGGAGAGCCAAAACAATATTAATGATAAAAACTAACATGTATGGGGTGCTTACCGTATGCTAGGTATTATTATAATTGCTTAGATTCCTTTACTTAATTTTCTTTGTTTATTTTTATTTATTTATTTTTGTCGTCTTTTTGCCATTTCTTGGGCCGCTCCCACGGCATATGGAGGTTCCCAGGCTAGGGGTCGAATCGGAGCCATAGCCACTGGCCTACGCCAGAGCCACAGCAACTCGGGATCCGAGCCACGTCTGCAACCTACACCACAGCTCACAGCAACGCCGGATCCTTAACCCACTGAGCAAGGCCAGGGACCGAACCCACAATCTCATGGTTCCTAGTCAGATTCGTTAACCACTGAGCCACGACAGGAACTCCATCCTTTACTTAATTTTCAAAATAATATGAAAGAAGTTTTAGTTCTCACTCCCTTTTGCTATTGAACAAACTGAGATACAAAGAGGTTAAGAATCTTAAAAAAGAACAAAAACAAAAACAAATAAAACCCAAAAAACCTGAAAACTGGAAAAATGGAGTTCCCGTTGTGGCTCAGTGGAAAAGAATCTGACTAGCATTTATGAAAACACAGGCTCAATCCCAGGCCTTACTCAGTGAGTTAAAGATTCTTGGCCTTGCTCAGCTGTAGTATAGGTCGCAGACGTGGCTCAGATCTAATGTTGCTGTGGCTGTGGCTGTGGCTGTGGCTCTGGTCAGCAGCTACAGATCCGATTTGATTCCTAGCCTTGGAACTTCCATATGCCAGCAGGTTTGGCCCTAAAAAGAAAAAAAAAAAATCTTGCCCACAATTGCATACCTAGTAAGTGATTGGACCAGGACTTGAGTTCATTCATCTGACTCCAGAGCCTGTGGCATTCTTAGCCATTATACTGTACTATTTGCCCATGACCAACTTCTTTCCTCTTCAAGGTTTTTCATGCAGTTATTTCTAGCTGCATCTATTTAATTCTCTTTGGATTCCCAAGAACATAAGAGGTACCCATTGGCTACAATATAAAATCTTGATTTTTTGGCTCCTTAATCTTGATTAAGGAATTATGTTGTTTTATCTACACTGGTTAACTATAGCTACCTCCTAGCCAATTTTGCTCACATATTCACCCCAGCCAGGAAGATGTTTCTCCATATCCAACCTCTTACTAAAACATAAACATATGCTTCATACTAAAAACACTCAAAAATTTATCAAAATTCATCCCCCTGAGGACATACTCCTAGATTAATTTAGATCCACTTAAACTGTTCCATCTTTGGAATCCAAGTATCTTTTTGGCTTATGAGGTCCAATGATGAAACATACATATTTAAGTCATTTTCATTATATCTATGTGTTTTCTATATTATTTTCATTTGGTTTTCGATTCCTAGTAAAAGAGAGCTTTACCTACCAAACTTAAGAAGTTCAAGTAATGTGTATTGATCGTCTGTGTTCATTTTAATAACATACTAATTGAGATAGCCTAAAGAAAATATCTGGCATGTAGAAAATTCTCAACAAAAATAGCTGTTTTTTTTAGGATTTTGTTTACTTGCAAGAATAACCTACTTTCTCTCCCATTTGCTCACCTATGTTTGACACAATCATATATATTTTTCTAAAGTTCCTACCAAAAGTCTACTAATTACTAAATAGTGTGTGTGCGTGTGTTTGTGTGTGCATATAGAAAGCAATAATTTTTAATAGGTTAAAAGATATTTTAAAGACTTTAAGTCTTTTCTTTTTAGTGGCAATTATAAATATAATTTTTCATATGAGCTGCAAATGTTCAGCATTGTACTTTTTTTTTTTTGGCTGTGTCTGTGGCATGTGGAAGTTCCTGGGTCAATGATCAAACCCACACTGCAGCAGCAACCCGCGCCCCAGCAGTGACAATGCTGGATTCTTAATCTCTTGCACCACAAGGGAACCCCATCAACATTGTACATTTTTATTATTTTAATAATCTAGGGAATTATCTTGAGTATCCCAAAAGAATCCCTGTTGTTACTATTTTTTGAATAGTATGCTTTCATAGACTGATTATGAGGACTATATCTTAATATATGGAAGTGTTTGCAACTGTAACCAGCACATATTAAGGTTGTTATAAGTATCTCTCACACACATGAGTTATATATGTTAATAACTATTATTTCCCCACTGCTAATTATACTCCTGTCCTATTTCATTTCTCATATATACAGGGATCTTTTCTAACTTCTCTCTTTTGTAATTTGATTTGTTTCTGCACAAAGATCATAATGTCTTATTTTATATGTACAGCATTACTTTATCATAGGTCTTGATATCTGATAAGGCAAATTCACCTTATTTTCTTCAAAATTATCTTGACATTTCTTAGTTTTTACTCTTCCTTATGAATTTTCGGACAACATTTCTTGAGGGTATATTCCCTGGCATGCAATAGTTGGGTGATGGGATATGCACATTTTGAAATGTATGAGATAATGTCAAATTATTTTCAACATGGTTATAAAAATGTATACTCCCAATAGCAGTGTATAATGTTCCCATTGATCCAATATCCACCCACTATATTTTTTAATAGCATTATTGAGGTACAATTGATATACAAAAACTGTACCTTTAACATATAATTTGATGTGTTTGGACTTATGCATATCATTACAGCAGGCAGATAGCTAGGTATGAATGGAGAAAAGTGGTCATGGGGCCAGGTGGTGGGAAACCATGTACCATATAAACAGTGGGGTCCATGGGAAGACAAACAAAAGCATGAACCTCCAGACTGACAGAAAACCACACATTTTGGGGTGATAAGTGCCCTGGAGGGCAAAGAAATGTGGAAAAGGGTATGCATCTACAGCATTCAAATGTAACCTGTTATTCATTATGCCCTTAGTACAATAAAATTAGCCATGCAGATAAAAAGTACCCATCATGCACCAACATCATGACACTTCCTATCAAAGTTAATAAGAACAAAAATCTTACCCTGTCAGGAAAGAGGAGTTGGAGTGAAAATCAGGGAATATGATCCCCAAACCCTCCTTCTCAGTGGATATTCTGCCTATGCAGTTGAATGCCTGCCAAAGAAACACAGGGCAGCTACTCACCTCTCTGCCCACTTCTCTTTAAGAGGTGTATTTCTCACTTAAATAAATCCTCTCTTTATTGTCTCAATTTCCATCTCATTTTTGAATTCCTTCTTTGATGAGACAAGAATCTTCCACTTCGGGAACACATATACCTGTGACACTGTCGCCTAATCAAGGTGATAAACATATCCATTATCTCCAAATGTTTCCTTGTGTCCCTTTGTGTGTGTGTGTGTGTGTGTGTGTGTGTGTGTGCGCAAAGAGCACAATATGAGACCTACACTCTTAAATATGCAACACTGAGTTATTCATTATAATCACAATGTTGCACAACAGATTTCTAGAATTTATTCCTCTTTCGTACCTAAAACTTTATACTTATTGAACAACTCCTCATTTTCCCCTCTCCCTAGCCCCTGGCAATCACCATTCTATGCTCTACTTCTATGAGCTTGACTATTTTAAGTACCTCATATAAGTAACATCGTACAGTATTTGTCCTTCTAAGACCGGCTTATTTCACTCAGCATAAGGTCTTCCAGGTTCATCTATACTGTTGCTAATAACAGGATGTCCTTCTATTTTGAGGCTAATTTGCCATTGTATATACTGCATCTCCTTTATGCATTCATCCACTGATGGACATTGAGGTAGTTTTCATGTCTTGGCTATTGCGTACAATGCTGCAGTGGACATGGAAATGCATCTCTCTCAGGATCCTGAGTTCATTTCTTTTAAACCTATCACAGAGTCGGAATTGGTGTATTATATGGTAAATCTATTTTTATATTTTTGAAGAAACCGTATACTCTTTTCCGTAGCAGCTAACCATTTTACATTACCAACAATGTACAAGTGTTCTGGTTTCTCCGTATCCTTGCCAACATTTTTTATTTTTTGTTTCTTTTTTAACACTAGCCATCCTAACAGGAGTGAGGTAATATTTCATAACCCAATTAAAAAGTGGGAAAAGAACTTGACTAGGCATTTCTCCAAAGAAGACGTATGAATGGCCACCAGGTATATGAAACTGTTCTCAGTGTCACTAATTATTAGAGAAATACAAATCAAAACCATGAGATATCTCCCCCACTTGATTTTATCAAGACTTTTAAAATAAAATTTTATCGAGCATAGTTTATAGATAGTACTCATTTTAACTGTCCATTTAGTTTTGACAAAGCATACCTACTGTGACCATCAGCAAAATCATTTACAAAATATTTCTATTACCCCAAACACATTCCCTTGTTCCTCCTCCCCAGAAAATCACCACCCCTCCCTGGATCCAGGCAACTTCATATTACATGAAGTTAATATTTCCTTGAGTTTCATATAAATAGAAACCATCAGTACAGAAGTAATCTCTGCTGTCTTTCATGCAACAAAATGTTTTTATGGGTTACCCATGTTGCTGTGTGTATTAATAGTTTATTTCTTCATAATGCTAAGTAGTTTTCCAGTGTATGGAAATACTACACTTTGTTAAGTGCATTCACTTGTTGGTGGATATTTAAGTTATTTCTGGTTTAGGCCATTGCAAATAGAGCTACTCTGAATATTTGTGAACAAGTCTTTCTGTGGACATGTTTCATCTTTCTTGGGTGAATAAGGATAAAAGTTACTGGGTCATATAGCAAGTACATATTTAACTTTATAAGATACTGCTAAATTATTTTCCAGAGTGGTTGTGCCACTTTTACATTCCCATCAGAAATTTACAGGAAGTTTGGTTTTTTCACATTCTTGCTAAAATTTTGAATTTTCAGTCTTTTTGACATTTTAATTCTAATAGATGTGCAATGGCACTTCATTGTGGATTTAATTTACACTTCCTTTATGAATATTAATATCAAAAATTTTAATATGCTTACTGGGCCTTCATATAGTTAATTTCTAATGTATCTATTCACATTCTTTTTTTGTACTTGAGTTTATTGCATTCTCATTTAGGATTACAAATTTCTTACAAATTCTAGATACAATTCCTTTAATCTATAGTGAAAGAAAGCAAATATTTTGTTCTTTCTTTTTTCTTTTTTGTCTTTTTCTAGGGCTGCACCCGCGACATATGGAGGTTCCCAGGCCAGGGGTCTAATTGGAGCTGTAGCCACTGGCCTATGCCAGAGCCACAGCAACATGGGATCCGGGCTGTGTCTGCGACCTACACCACAGCTCACAGCAACACCGGATCTTTAACCCACTGAGCAAGGTCAGGAATAGAACCTGCAACCTCATGGTTCTTAGTCGGATTTGTTAACCATTGAGCCACGACGGGAACTCCAATATTTTGTTCTTTAACTTGCTTTCCTATTTCTTAATGGTGCACAAAATTTTGGAATTTTCATGTTTATACTGTAATTTTTTTATACTTCATATTTTTTTTGTTCTACTTAAAAAAAACAGCTTGTCCAAATTTTGCCAGTGTTTTCTCCTATTTCCTTTTAGGATTGCATATGCTTTATTAATTTTCTTACATATATTTTATAATTTTCCTTTCAACAATATAAATATACTGATTTTTTTCTAATTTCAAATTTTAAATGTCCATTTCCAATATCATGAAATGTAATTTAATTTTTTATTTTGACCTTGTTTCATTTAACCTGACTAAAGTCATTTTTAACTTCAGTAGTGTTTTTTTTTAAGTTTTATTGACATATAGTTGATTTACAAGGTTGTGGTAATTTCTTTCCTTCTTTATTTTTGCTTTATAGGGCTGCACCTGTGGCATATGGAGTTTCCTAGGCTAGGGGTCACATTGGAGGTACAGCTGCTGGCCTACACCACAGCCACAGAAACTTGAGATCTGAGACACATCTGCAACATACATCACAGCTAATGACAATGCTGGATCTTTAACCCACTGAGCAAGGCCAGGGATCATGGATGCTAGTCAGATTCATTACCACTGAGCCACAACAGGAACTCCAGTTGTGATAATTTCTGCTGTAATTTCTAGTAATGTTTTTAGAAGATCCCTTAATTTTTTTTCAACAAAATAGGGAGTTCCTGTTGTGGCTCAATGGGTTAAGAACCCAACTAGTATCTATGAGGATACATGTTCAATCCCTGGACTCACTCATCGGGTTACAGATCATGCATAGCTGCATGCTGTGGCATAGGTTGCAGATGCGGCTTGGATCTGGAGTTGCTGTGGCTATGGCCTATATACAACACTGAATAGCAATATTGAGAATTAATGTGCTTGCCTTTTTTTCTGAACTTAGGAAAATATTTCAATTCCTTATTATTAATTATGAAGTTAGCTTATGATTTTCATGAATTTCCTTTACCATGTTGAAAAAATCATCTATTCTTATTTTGCTAAAAGTTTTATGATTGACAGTTAATTTTTAAATTATAGTTTTATATCTATTTAGATGATATTATAATGTTCATTATTTATTTTTTAAGATGGTAAAGTTTATTGATTATCCAATGTTAATTAATCTTGCACTCTCAGGATAAACACTGCTATATATATAAACACACACATATATAAATTTTTATGTGTATAGAGTACATTTTGTACATGTATTTTATAAGTATATATGTATGTATCCATCTATATATATATATCTATATATATGTACTGCTGGATTTGATATAACAATATTATTCCTATAATTTTTATATATATACAACTGGATTAGATGTACTAAAATTATTTTCTCTGTGCTTCATTGTGGTTAGTTTCTGTTTTTAAGACTTCTTTTGCAACATGTAATCTTCTATTAGCCCAATTTG
This sequence comes from Phacochoerus africanus, assembly GCF_016906955.1. NCBI lineage: Eukaryota > Metazoa > Chordata > Mammalia > Artiodactyla > Suidae > Phacochoerus > Phacochoerus africanus. The sequence goes on along the minus strand of NC_062550.1, from coordinate 48,629,559 downwards.
ATGAACTTTCATTTCAAATATTTTATTTTTCATGTCTATGGTTTCATTTGGTTCTTTCTTATATCTCCGTTTCTCTCATTCATTTCACATTTTCCTTTGTATGTTATGGTTCTAACAGCCTTGTCTTTTAATTCCATCATTTCCATCTGTTTCCATCATTTTGGGCTTTTTCTATTGGCTGATTTTCCTCCTAATTATTGGTCACATCTTCTTGCCTTAAAAGTGGTAGATTTTATTGATTATCAAATGTTAAATTAATTTTTCATTGAATTATGGACATTGTGAATTTTTAAAGTGATCATTTTTTGTGTCTGGATTTTGTCGACTTCCTCTACAGACTGTTAGACTTTATTTTTATAGGTGGTAACATTAATTGCAAATTAGGTTACTATTTCGGGGTCTTATTCTAAGCTTTGTTAGGGAAGATCCAGAGTAATCTCTACTACAAGGATGATTTATTCTCATTTATGTGATCTGAACAATCTAAGGTCTCTAATAAATGCCCCAAGTGATCAATGAGGATTTGCAATCCTCAATTCCTCAGTGAGGACTGCTTAAAACTTCATGTCCTGCTTGAGTTCTTGGAGCCATTCTGTTGAAAGATCCTTTGTCATTTTTCCCCCCTAACTGCATGAAATTTTACCCTATGCAGGCATATCTTAAGATCAGGAAAAGTCCAAGGACACCCATGTGCAGATTTCTTGAGTCCTTTCCTTCCATTGTTTCATTCTCTCAGAATTCCGTCATGCACAACACAGAGGATTACCATTTCCAGCCAAGAGAGAATAACAGGAACCATATATACCCTCCCACTACAAGCACCTAGAAACTGAGCAATGTAAATTAAACAGCTGTTTTCAGGTATTAGACAATGGGCAGTCCCAGATTGTGCTGCCTGGGAGAAGGTAAAAAAACAAGGTGAGCCTAGTGATTGTCCCAGGGAACTTTGCAATTCTCTTCTGCACAACAGGGAAAATCATCGCAAGCAACATTTGGCTGCCTCACTGGCTGAGGAAGTACAGACTGGGGACTCAGAGAGGGTGGGGTGCGTAGAAGTTCTGGGGCAGAGTTACAGAGAGGAGGGAGCTATACAGACAAAAAGATCTTCAGAAATCCACTGAGAATAGTCCTTCAGTTCATCGGACTTTGTGTTTTGCCAGCAGGTGGATGTAAAATCATAATTCTGCATGGTCTTAATTAGAATTCTCCTGATGGCTAATAAGGTGGAGCAGTTTCAGTATGATGACTGGTCACTTGTATTTCCCTTCTAGTAAAGCACTTGGTCAATCCTTTGCCCATTTTTCTTTTGAGTTGTTTCAGTTTTTCTTGTTTTCTTCTTTGCTAAACTCTCTTGTTATATCTAGGAGATAGTTCTCTGAAAATTCTTTATTGCTTTCTATGTGGAAAATTACAGAATGTGAAAGCAATGTATTGAGGTCCTCACTTCCAGTTCGTATACCCTTTTCCCCCCTCACTGTTATGACTGATAATAACTATAGTTGATGGTATTAATATCCTTTTCCTAGGGCAAAGCTTTGTTTTATTTTATTTTATTTTGTTTTGTTTTGTTTTAATTTAGCTTTTGGCCTTCCCGTTGTGGTTCAGTGGGTTAAGAACCCAACCAGTATCCATGAAGTTGAGGGTTTGATCCCTGACCTCGCTCAGTGGGTTAAGGATGCTGCATTGCCACAGGCTGTGGCATAGGTTGAAGATGTGGCTCAGATCCTGAGTTGCTGTGGCTGTGGCAAAGGCAGCTCTGAGTCAACCTCTAGCCCAGGAACTTCCATATGCTCCAAGTGCAGCCCTTAAAAAAAAATTTAGTTTAGGTTTGATGTTTGTTCTGGGCCTTTTTTTGTAAATTCCCTTTATCAGTTAAAGAATGATTCCTTTTATTCCTAATTTCCTGTCTTTTTACTTATTTATTTATTTAACCCTGGATTCTGGCAGAATTCTAAAATTCCTTGCCACCAACTTGTGACAATAGAAGAATTTTTTTTCTGGTTTCCCCATCTAACATCCTGACTATGTGACTTTCCATTTCCATCTCCCTGCTTCATGCAATCTTGAGACGACCATCTCTTCTGTCCCCATGTAGGTGGGAAACTCCAGCCTATGGGTTACTAAGGCAGAAAACACCCCACATGTACTCCACTTCTCATTCTAGTTAGCAAAGTCTACATCCAGTAATGAGCTCATTATCCTGATTTTTCAGGTTGTGTTTTTTTTTTTTTTGCACATATGGGATTTCCTTGTTTTTCTTATAAATATAACAATGCATTTAAAATAATGGTCATTGTAACTGATCCAGCATTTGTAGGTGTTGGTTGCAAGTTAACATTGAAGTCGTCTTATCCAAGCATTTGCTAGACTCCCAAATGCTCCAATACAATTCATCGTCTTAGTTCAGAGTGCTAGAAGAAAAGTGTCTGACAAATTGGAAGACACTTTAAAGTAGTTTGTAAGATGAAAATCACCAATGTTCCAGTCATCTTCCTTCATAAAATGCCCGTTGGTTCCCCTTGATATTGTTGAATAGTAAATGTCTCTGACAGAGCATTTTTCACAAATTACTGTATGTACTTCTTTTGAGCCTATCAATGAAATGGTATCTAGCCCAATGCATGGAAAAGTATATTATTGTAGGGAGTTCCTGTTGTGACTCAGTAAGTTAAGAGCCTGACACTGTCTCTCTGAGGATGCAGTTTCGATCTCTAGTCTCGCCTGTGGGTTAAGGATCCGGCCTTGCAGAAAGCTGTAGCATAGTTTGCAGACGTGGCTCAGATCTGGTGTTGCCATTGCTGTGGCTGTGGTGTAGGCCAGTAGCTGCAGCTCCAATTTAACCCCTAGCCCAGGAGCTTCCAAATGCCACAGATGTAGCCCTAAAAAGAAAAGAAAAAAGAAAAGAGTATTATTGTAAACCTAGATACAGGTGAAAAAAAGAGAAGAGAAGAAAAGAAAGAAAAGAAAAGAAAAAAGAAATAAAAGGAGCAAGAGGAAAAAGCAATATGATTGAATGCCTTTTCTAAATGGCAAACCTCAAACTGTAACCAGGAAACCTTGCAAGTGCATTCCTTAAACCATTAGCTTATTCCCATAAGAATAAAATAGCTTAATATTTTAACTTCTTTTTTAAAAAAATCAAATCTTATCTTCATAAATATATGTGCTCCCCTTCCACTGAACCAACATCTCACTATGCTGTAGGAATACTTGCTCTATGCTGAAGAAATAGCCTTTGTACTCAGCTGTCAGATGCTCCACTTTGCTTCCAGGACTCTGTGCTTCATCTCAGGACACCCACAGCCTTTCAAGTGATTGAAGTTCACTATTCCTGGCCCCTCTGCTCCAGGTCATAATTACTCTCTACTCATCACATTTTTCAAGAAGGAGGGGAAAGGATGCAAGGAACTGTCCTCTCTGTCCTCTTGCTGTGGCTCCACCCCTAGGGAAGAGGAGTAAGAATTCATGGCACAGCCTTTTTAGATTCTCTCGTTTAGAATTTGTCTGCTCAAAGAAAGGACACATTCTGCTCTGCTCTCCAGACCAAGGTAACTACACCTTGGTCTGGAGCCAAGTTGTGTTCAAAAGACACTTCTAAAAACCTGTGCCTCTTTTTCCTTTGAATCTTTAGATTGCAAGTCACAGATACCTAGCTTTGCTGATTAAAACTGTCACATGGAGTCAGCCCAAAGTTTTGACTTCCATCTAGAGGAAGATAAAATGAGGTAGCCGAGCCATGGCCACAAACTTCGAATTTAATGTCATCATTTTTTTTTAATTCCTCCAGTTTTTTGACCCATAACTCATATTTCTCAATTGAGTATTTGAGTTAAGCGGAAGATTTTAGATTAATAGCCTTAAATCACAAGTTCTGCTTCCACTCCTGTTCTCCCCTACTTTTGTTCCAACCCTCATTCAACCAGCAATCTCTTGAAAATGCACCATTGATGGTGTCACTTAAAGCATTTCAGTTGCTTATGCATTAATGTCTAATGCCTAATGCATAGGCATTTAGCACCTGGTTTTCTCTGCAGCCTCATTTTCATCACCTTTCCAGTTATATTCTATTCCTCAGTCATAAAAGTTCTTACAGAATCTAATCTCATTCTAATTTTCCACTTTTACAGAGTTATGGAATGTTATAACTCTTGAGCCATAGAAAAACATTGGAAATGTCTTTTGAGTAATCCAAGAAAAGGTAAATTATTTTGGGCATAGACTAAGAATGAATTTTTGTATGCAAATTTTTCGACACTTCATCATTTGAATATGATATATGTGATAACTATTTAAAACATTTTATCATAAAGCAATGTATGTTTGTTACAAATAGCTCAGAATCCTAAAAGGTGAAAAATAAAATCTCTCCCTTCCACAGTCTCCCACATTCTACTCCCCAAAGGAGATACTATGTATCTTTTCAGATATTTTCTATTCCTATGTAAATATTTAAAATACATATATTCAAATCTTTTCTTAAATGAAGATGAAGTCAGTTTCATACTGTTTTGCAACTTGCTTATAGGGCTAATTATATATGTGTGTGTGTGTTTATATATATACACATACACACATTTATATCTACACTTACACATTTACCTACTTTTTATATGTCATGTGTGTATACACATACATATGGATTCTTATTAATATCTGTATATTCCACAGTGAAAACATGGCATTATTTACTTGTCATAAACCATAGTGATGTAAATATTGTCCCTTTTTTTCTGTTTCAATAGTCTATATTTGTGCTTTTGGTTTTGAGCAAAGCCAAAATTTTTTTTAATGTTTATCTAGTTTGTATTTATCATAGTAGATAAATATATGGGTTTTATTTTATATTTTGTCATCTTAGTGTGTTAGTTTCTCTTTTTCTTTGTCTAAAAATTTTATATGTATTTTGCTTTTATTTGAATGTGTATTTATTCATTCTCCTGAGAAGCAGTTCTGCTACTGCTTAGCTTTATAATTTTAATAATATACATAAAATTATTTCAAAAAACCTCTCAATTAAGTACACATTGACCCACTTTAAAAAGTAAGGAACAAATTTTTAAAATTAATGCTTCAACATAAGCAGGAGATGACTACAACACCAAACCACGGATTTTGAACAATTTGTAAAATCTGTTAAAGAGGGTCAATTGAGGGAGTACCAGTGAAAACCTAGAAGCAATCCTGCAGGGTACTTTCTCTTAAATTCAGCAAATAATTCTTTATCTTCTATGGCAGAAAGTAGGATTTCAGGTGGACCAGACAAAAACATTTGAAACTATGGAAATTTGACTCCAAAACATAGAGTGGTAAGAAAGAGTCTGAGGGAGGGCTGACAGAGTCACACTGTCTTTGGTTTTTCTTGACTAGACTCCTAACCCCAAACTAGTGGGAAGAAAACTTGTGACCAACTAGGTTTGTATTCTCCATCAGAGTGAAAATAAACACTAATCACCAAACAGAAGGACTTGGTGCTACTCAACAAGGAGAGCCCATTTTGGCCTCTCCAGGGTATGAAAGGAGATGTGGAACCCCAGAAATATGAACAGAGATGTTCCCCAGAAGAAGGCCCAGAAAATACGCTGAGAATGTGGTCTGAGACAACAGACTCTCTTGCTGATCCAAATCATATTCCCTATCCCTTCCCACATTGTTCTTGGACAAGTAGCAGATCTAGTGGCAGAGCTAAAATGATCAATGAACAGAAAGGATTCAACATAAGACCTACTTATATATTCAACAAAATGAGAACATGTTCAAGACTATTACAAGCAAGAACCAGGAGTTCCCATTGTGGCTCAGTGAGTTAAGAACACAAAATAATATCTGTGAGGATGTGGATTCAATCCCTGGCCTCACCCAGTGGATTAAGGATCCAGTGTTGCTGTGACTGTGGTGTGGGCCTAAGCTGCAGCCCTGATTCAGCCCCTAGCCCAGGAACTTCTATATGCCCTGGGTGTGGCTCTAAAGAGAGAGAGGGAAAAATTCAAGGAAAAGATGAATATACTTCAGAAGATTTACCTTATATGAGAATATTTCAGACACATCATTTCCTAGGTTTTTCACAAAAAAAGTAGTAAGACAATGAACTGGAAGAAGAGGTAAAACATGAAGATACTATTTTTGTTTTATATACTGATTTTTATTTTTTTCCACTATAGCTTGTTTACAGTGTTCTGTCAATTTTCTACTGTACAGCATGGTGACCCAGTTACACATACATGTACACATTCTTTTTTCTCACATTATCATGCTCCATCACAAGTGACTAGACATAGTTCCCAGTGCTACACAGCAGAATCTCATTGCTAATCCATTCCAAAGGCAGTAGTCTGCATCTATTAACCCCAAGCACCCCATCCATACCATTCCTTCCCCCTCCCCCTTGGTAACCACAAGTCTATTCTCCATTTTTTATTTTCTGTGGAAAAGTTCATTTGTGCTGTATATTAGATTCCAGCTATAAGTGATATCACATGGTATTTGTCTTTATCTTTCTGACTTGCTTCACTCGGGATAAGAGTATCTAGTTCCATCCATGTTGCTGCAAATGGCATTATTTTGTTCTTTTTTATGGCTGAGTAGTATTCCATTGTGTATATACCTCATTCTGAGTAGTTGCCAAAGTCCCCCTCAGCTAAAGACCCAATGGGCATCCCATATCTCTGGGATATCCCTTTTTTGGTAACTTACCCTCCAGATTCCATCTCTGGACTTTGTTCTCTGCCTTAGCCTAGAGGAACCACTGTGTCCGCTTAGATTTAGCTTTTGTGTTGTCCTTAGGAAATTATATACAGACATAGGGCTGGGACAATCATGGTGTTTGTCTCATGGATTTTCTTTCTCTTAAGGACTTCTGTCTGACACTACCTGCTGTCCACGACCTGGGCACAGTTGCCTCATACTGAAGGCTGAGGTGTCCATCTTATGGCTATTTTCAAGGAGGATTAGTGTGGCAACAGTTACTCCATCATAACCAGAAGCAGAAGATATCACTTATTTTTATATCAAAATTAAATTCCTCTTCTAACCAGCACTTTGCGACTATCATTGCTTTTGTATTTATTGGGTATAGTAGAGTTAATATTGTTCACAAAACTTGTAAGAATACAATGCAAACACAAAACAGCTTTATTGTTGTCTCTTCACAACAGACACATTTCTGAAGCTAGGCTCTGCTGAGTAGCTTTTTTGCATTAGTGAAAACTCATTAAAATCAAGTTTTTAAATAGAAGAGCTTCTGGAACAAATTGCTAATTCCTACTCCTGCCAATTGGTAACTTAGTTTAGTAAGTATGGCAAAGTGATATCAGGTCTATTTGTAACATACACTCATCTTGAATCACTCTCTTTGAATCTTACATAGAGCCAGTAAGAACACCTTCACGTATAGAAATTCTTTCAGAAGGAAAGAGAGGATGAGTGAAAGTTGGGAAAGATCAAGAAAGTGCAGGGGAAGAAGACTCAAGCGAGGGATCTGAAACCCCAAAGCTGAGGCCAAGCACTACCGAGTATTATCTCTTTCAAATTGCTAAGATTCCCAGGCAGAGAGATATAACCATTCCATAGCCTGTGGTGCACTTTTGTAAAGTGTGGCTTCTGGAATAGCCAAGGATGGTTTCAGGCTCTGTATTTAGTTGTTTTGCCGTCTCCCTTCCTGGCTTTTGTGAGTGCCAGTCTTCTTAGCACTGAAAATGGACTGGGTTTCCCAGCCCATTGGAGAAGCCCTGAGCACTACTACCTCCTTGTTAGAAAGGTAGGTTAAGTTTGTTTCCAGCCCAGCTGGTTAATGCTGTCTCTCAGCGTGGAGATGATCATTATAATAGTCGACTGTTCTATGTGCTATTTAAGTCCTTTGTGTATCAACACATGTAATCATCACAAGAACCTTATGAAGTAGGTTCTTAGATAAGAAACTTTAAGTCATTTTGCCAAGAGCACATGGCTAGGAAATGCAGAGCTGGGAGTCAATGCCAGTCTGACCCCAAAGTCTGAACCATTCACCACCCTGCTCTCCTACCTCTCAGTATACTGAAGTGCTTACTAAGTGCTGCAGATTCCTGGAGAGCTAGGAATTTCTGCCCTACCAATAATTTTCCATAATATTCAGCTTGCGTTGTAGGTAAAAATATACTTTCTCCTCTGCCATGGCTATCACTTTTCAATGGACACCACCTATTTCCTTTTCCTTTCAATGAACATCTGTTTCCCAGCATCCAGGTGACCTGGTTTAGAATATTGCAACTGGAGAGAGGTGGGTGGTGTTACAGTGAATTCCAGCCAAGGCAAACCTTCAAACCCAGCAGCTCTAATGCTTTCCAACACTGCCCAATTTTGTTTGGTGGACCAGTTTCGATTTAGCATCCAAGTAACTTGTCACTGCCTGGTTTACATGAGAGGGTGTACTGTGTAGGAGCATGCATGTGCATAAAACTGAGTTTCTTTCCACCTTTATATCTCAGGCCAAATGGCTCCAGGGATATAACTTGAAAGCATTGTGAGTGGAAACAATTCTATTGACTTTTCTACCACGTATTTTTTATGTAGAAAAGGATTCTTTTCTATATAAAAAAATTGCTAGAGGACAACATCGCTTTTATGTTGTATATTGAAGACAATTTATTGCCTTTCAACTTGGAAGCAGTTAACTGATGGGATCTGATTTTCCCAGTGCCGCCATGTATAATGTTAGTGAGCCCCGCTCTGCAGATGCCTAGCAATGTAAGTGATTTTGAGTCGTTGGTCAGGTGGACATTCAACCAGTCCCTGCAAACTCTGCTCCCTCTGTTAGAAATGAAATGTCCCTTTTATTCCTGCCTTTGGACACACAAGCTTCTGTGTTTTTTTCTGTGAGATCCACAATAATGAATGTGTACATCTGAGCCTCACTTATCCTCCATTCATTATCCATTCCTGAATTCAGCATCTGGAAGTCCACATAGAGGCGCTAGTTGTCAGGTGCTCTGATACAATTAGGACACCACTCGGAGCATCTTCTAGTTGAAAAGCTGAAACTGACCTGCAGCCAATGGCTACCATGTTCTGTGAGCACTGCGGTAGTATAGGCAGGACATCCCTACTTCCCTGATGATTCTTGAAGAGGGAGAGGTGGCCGATTGCACAGAGGAGGGAAAAAGCACAGAATACTTCACAGAGAAGGTGATAATTGAATTGTTTCAGAAATGAATACAAAGCTCTCATGTGGAGAAAGATGGGAAGTTATTCTCGTCAGGGCATGGAGCCTGTGTAAAAACACGGCCAAATGTTGTGTGTACCATGCCCTGTTCTGATGGCTGGTGTGAATCTAGGGTGTGTTGAGCCAGCATTAAAAGATAAGAAAAAATAGTCTGAGGCTGGATTGTGATGAATCTTAGCATCTATGGCAAACAGTTTGGATTTTATTCTGTGAGTTCTAAGAAGCTACATGTGTGCAGAGGAGAATGAGAAGACAAGAGAAAGCAAGGACTCATTGAGAATTTGGATGGTGCTGACTTTTTAATAGCAAATAGGAGACAAATTAGAAAGCACAATAGAAATTATTATTATTTTTCCTTTCAGCCTGAATTTAATTTTTTTAAATTAAGGAGCTTTCCTGTGAGACGACATAATTTTTGCATGTTTGCGTATATTCAGGAAATGACGAACCCTTTCATTTCTAGACATATTTGCTCTGGACTCTGAAGCAGAGAGCTGGGTGGCTTCCTTTGACACTAACTGATATTAGTGTCCCTATTTCTTTGTTTCAGTATACTTTGTCCCATTGTCCAAAAAAAAAAAAAATACCTCACAAGGGCAAAACAGCATCCATATGGGGCTAAAATATAACTAAACCTCTCTGTTCTGAGGCATTGCTGCTAAGCAAGAGAAAATGCCTTTCTAGACTCCTTAGGCAATATGTTTGGGAGTATACTAAAATGTCCAAAGTCAAATATGGGGCATGTGTCAGTGCATGAGACAGAAGAATTAGGGACAAGTGGAATGGAAAACCAGAAATAAAAATGATACCCCCCAAATAGGAGTTTCTGAGGAAAAAGAACTAAGAATTCTTTTTAAATTTCCTTTTTTTTGTTGTTGTTGTTGTTGTTGGCTTTTTTTTTTTGCCCCACTGTACAGCAAGGGGGTCAGGTTATCCTTACATGTATACATTACAATTACATTTTTCCCCCAGCCTTTCTTCTGTTGCAACATGAGTATCTAGACAAAGTTCTCAATGCTATGCAGCAGGATCTCCTTGTAAATCTATAAATCTATTCTAAATTGTGTCTGATAAGCCCAAGCTACCGATCCCTCCCACTCCTTCCCCCCTCCCCCTCCTTCCCCCTCCCCCTCCCATCAGGCAGCCACAAGTCTCTTCTCCAAGTCCATGATTTTCTTTTCTAAGGAGATGTTCATTTGTGCTGGATATTAGATTCCAGTTATAAGTGATATCATATGGTATTTGTCTTTGTCTTTCTGGCTCATTTCACTCAGGATGAGATTCTCTAGCTCCATCCATGTTGCTGCAAATGGCATTATGTCATTCTTTTTTATGGCTGAATAGTATTCCATTGTGTATATATACCACCTCTTCCGAACCCAATCATCTGTCGATGGACATTTGGGTTGTTTCCATGTCTTGGCTATTGTAAATAGTGCTGCAATGAACATGCGGGTGCACGTGTCTCTTTTAAGGAGAGTTTTGTCCGGATAGATGCCCAAGAGTGGGATTGTGGGGTCATATGGAAGTTCTATGGATAGATTTCTAAGGTATCTCCAAACTGTTCTCCATAGTGGCTGTACCAGTTGACATTCCCACCAACAGTGCAGGAGGGTTCCCTTTTCTCCACAGCCCCTCCAGCACTTGTTATTTGTGGATTTATTAATGATGGCCATTCTGACTGGTGTGAGGTGATATCTCATGGTAGTTTTGATTTGCATTTCTCTTATAACCAGCGATGTTGAGCATTTTTTCATGTGTTTGCTGGCCATCTGTATATCTTCTTTGGAGAAATGTCTATTCAGGTCTTTTGCCCATTTTTCCATTGATGGATTGGCTTTTTTGCTGTTGGGTTGTATAAGTTGTTTATATATTCTAGAGATTAAGCCCTTGTCGGTTGCATCATTTGAAACTATTTTCTCCCATTCTGAAAGTTGTCTTTTTGTTTCCTTTTGGGTTTCCTTTGTTGTGCAAAAGCTTTTCAGTTTGATGAGGCCCCATGGGTTTATTTTTGCTCTCATTTCGATTGCTTTGGGAGACTGACCTGAGAACATATTCATGATGTTGATGTCAGAGAGTGTTTTGCCTATGTTTTCTTCTAGGAGTTTGATGGTGTCCTGTCATATATTGAAGTCTTTCAGCCCTTTGGAGTTTATTTGTGTGCATGGTGTGAGGGTGTGTTCTAGTTTCATTTCTTTGCATGCAGCTGTCCAGGTTTCCCAGCAATGCTTGCTGAATAGACTTTCTTTTTCCCATTTGATGTTCTTGCCTCTCTTGTCAAAGATTAATTGACCGTAGGTGTCAGGGTTTATTTCCAGGTTCTCTATTCGGTTCCATTGGTCTGTCTGTCTGTTTTGATACCAGTACCACACTGTTTTGATGACTGTGGCTTTGTAGTATTTCTTGAAGTCTGGGAGAGTTATGCCTCCTGCTTGGTTTTTGTTTCTCAGGATTGCTTTGGCGATTCTGGGTCTTTTGTGGTTCCTTATAAATGTTTGGATTGTTTGTTCTAGTTCTGTGAAAAATGTCATGGGTAATTGGATAGGGACTGCATTGAATCTGTAGGTTGCTTTGGGGTTGTTGGCTTTTTAAGGCTGCAGGTGTGGCATTTGGAAGTTCCCAGGCTAGGGGTCAAATCGGAGCTGTAGCTGCCAGCCTATGCCACAGCCAAGCAACACCAGATCCAAGCCATGTCTGTGATATACACCTCAGCTCACGGCAATGCCTGATCCTTAACCCATTGAGTGAGGCCAGGGATTAATCCCACATCTTCATGGATACTAGTCGGGTTCTTTATTGCTGAGCCACAGTGGAAACCCCCTCTTTTTAAATTTCTAAAACTAAAATTTTACTCTGGTAAAACACACAAAATATAAAATTTACCATTTAACCATTTTTAAGTGTATAATTCTATAGCAGTAAGTACATTCCTATTGTTGTGTGACCAACACCACCATCTGTCTTCGGAACTTTCTCATCTTCTCCAGCTGAAACTCCCTGCCCATTAATTAATAACTCACCATTTCTTTCTTCCATCAGCGCCTCCAAGCCAGCATTCTGCTTCTGTGACTATGAATTAGATTATTCTAGGAAGCTTAGATAAATGGAATCGTACCATATTTGTTCTTTTATGCCTGGATTTTATTTCACTTCCATTATGTTTTTGAGGTTCATCTACCTTGTAGCCTGTGTCAGAATTTCTTTCTTTCTAAGGCTGAATGTTATTCCATTTTTTGTATATATCACATTTTATCTATTCATCTTTCAGTGGATATTTGGGTTGCTTCTGTCTTTCAGACATTGTGAATTATGCTGCTATGAATATGTGTGTAAAGATACCTGTTCAAACCTTGAAATTCTTTATTCATACAGTAAGGAGGAAGTTGAAATAACATGCTAGTTAAGGAAGATTTGGGAAACATTAGACAAAACATAATAGTAAGATGGCATCACAATCTTTTTTTTTCAGTTTTTAAAGTTTTATTGAAGTATAGTTGATTAACAGGTCCCCATTGGTCAATCATTCCACATGCCTCAGTGGCTCTCACAATCCTTGAGACACTGGGTTTTAATCAAAAAGGCAAATAAGGCCATTGTGTTCAAAGGGGGATAATATCATTTGGTTGACTATAAAGATAAAAATGAATATGAACAAAGTATCTTGAATTAAAGTAGAAGACAAAATTAATGAGTAGAGACTTCAGGAAATGCTTCATCAAGATGGTGGCTTTTACCCTCACTTGACTTTTCTCTGCCAAGACTACCCTTGTATGGGAATGGGTTTAGTATAGTGGCTTTTAGAAGGTCAGAAAGGGGAGCTTCCCAGGGTGTGTGCTCAGTCAACTTTGTTTCACAAAATTTAACCTCGAGACAGCATCAGTCTTTCATTATGCAACTTTGGCTACACATCGAGGTAGCTCAGAGAACTGATCTCCATTTTCCCCTGCCCGTCCCCTCAGCTCTCCTTATTTCACATAAAATGCATGATTCCATGAAGCAATTCTTCTAAAGAATACCAGGCATAGGAGTGAGTGCAAAAGCTTCTTACCCCACTATCCTGTGCTCACTTTCCTGTAAAATAAACTTTAAGACACAACTTTTCCTCCATTTAAAGATGGTAAGTGAGAACTGTCAAATGCCTATAAAGGGCACGGGGGACTTTGGGTAATTAAAAGTTCTAAATGTGCAATTTAAATAGGCTCCAAGAAGAAGTGGAACCTCCCAGTAGTGTTTGAAATGGCAACTCTCTCATGCAACAGCAGCAGCAGGCAGTAATGGAAAATCTTGCTTTGGTAGGTTTCATCGTTAAAGGTGTGGCAAAAAGGTTTTGTAAATTAATACATAAATCAGTCAACTTGTATTTTAATTAACTTAGCCAAAAACACTATGAGAAAAAAATTTTCGTTGGAGTTTAGAATGAACTATAAATCACTCACTAATTTAGTGATGTATAATACACATACAGAAAAGTGAAGAAATACTAAGTATACAGCTCAGTGAATATTCTCATGTGAACACGCACATGTAAATACTGTCCAAATTGAGAAAGTCAACATTATTAGCACTCCAGAAAGCCCTGTCTTGCTCTCTCCTCATTACTAAATGCCCTATTCCTGGAAGATACCATTTTCTGACTTCTAACCACATTGATTAATTTCACCTGTTTATGAGCTTCACATGAATGGAATTAATACAGACAGAATAATACAGTAGTTTTGTGTGTCTGGCTCCTTTTACTCACCGTTATTTTTATGAGATAAGCCCATATTGTGTGAAAGGAAAAATTTTCCTTTCCCATTGCTGTATAGTGTTCTATTGTGTAAATATGCCACAGTTTAATTATTCACTCTTTTATTGCTGGACAGTAGGGTAGTTTCCAGGCTTGAGTTATTACTAAAATAGAGCAGCTATAAGAATTCTAGTATATTTCGGGTTTTTGTGTATGTATATTTCTGTTGAGTACACACCTAAGAATAGAATTGCTGGGTCAGAGATTATGCATGCAGTCAGCATTAGCAGAACTGCGAAAAGTTTTTCAAATAGTTGTATCCATTAAAATTTCTCTGCAGTGTACGGAAATTGGAACTACTCCTTATCCTTGTCAACACTTGATATTTTCTCTCCTTTTTCATTTTAGCCATGCTGGTGCCATTTTACATTTTTCTCATGACTAATAAATTTGGCCAGTTGGATATTCTCTCTTGTGAAGAGTCCTTTCAAGACTTTGGCCCATTTTTTTAATTTGATTGTCTGTCTTCCTTATTTGTAACTGTCTTTACATGCTCATAAGATATGTGTGTAAGAGTCCTTTATCAAATAGAGATATTGTAATTACTTTCACCCACTCTATAGGTTTCCTTTTTACTCTCTTAATGATGTATTTTGGGAAATTACAGTTTTTAATTTTAATCAGTAATATACTTTATAATTTGGTTTTCTTTATGGTTAGCACTTTTGGAGTCCTTTTTATATTTCTCTTGAAGCTTTTGTGTTTTTCCTCTTATATTTAGATCTGGATTCCATCTGGAATTGATATGTGTTTTTATGTTAGAGGTTAAGATATATATATGTATGTGTGTGTGTATCATTTATTGATAAAAACATTCCTTTCCCCATCACACTGCCTTGTCATCTTTGCCACTAATTTAATATAAGAATCTCTTTCTGGACTATCTATTCTATTCCATTGGTCATATATTTATCCTTATATTAATCCCATTCTATCTTAGTTACTATAGCTCTATAATAGGACTAGTTAATTGTTTCATTCTTCCCAAAAATCTACATTATTATGGTTAACACTTTTTGGTTTTGTTTTTTGTAAAAGTGAAAATTTTCAGTTAGTGAAAATAAATGCTAATATAGGTCTTTCCTAAAAATGAAGCTGTGCAACTTGAACTTTCAGAAAGTGGAGGATATCTTCACTTTATGCCATTTCATTTTACTAGAGATTTCATAGGAAGCTCTCTTTCCAATAGCAAGGGAAACCTGTTTTAATATATCTCAAAACATTGAGTCTTACAGTTCCTTAACACTATATAGCCTTCCATTTATCTTGGCCTTCTCTAATTTTCCTCAATAATGTTTCTAATTTTCAGTGTGAAGATCTCACATTTGTTTTCTGTGTGTCTTTTACTGGTCTATGTTGAAGTTCAATTGATTTTTTTTTCATTTTTTAAAGTTTTATTGAAGTATAAGGAGGTTCCCATTGTGGCTCAGCAGAAATGAATCTGACTAGCATCCATGAGGATGCAGGTTCAATCCCTGGTCTTGCTCGAGTGGATTAAGGATCCGGCATTGCCATGAGCTGCAGTGTAGGTCACAGATGTGGCTTGGATCTGACATTGCTGTGACTGCAGTATAGGCCAGCAGCTACAGCTTTGATTTGACCCCTATCCTGTGAACATCCATAGGCCAAGGGGGCAGCCCCCCAAAAAAATGTTTTCTGAAGTATGGTTGATTTACAAGGTTGTGAAAATACCTACTGTACAACGAAGTGATTCAGTCATACACATACACATATCCATTCCCTTTCAAATTCTTTTCCCCCATAGATTATCACAAAATATTGGGTGGAGTGCCCTGTGCTATACAAAAAAGTGTTACTTTGAGTAAGTAGGCTTTCCTAGTGATGACACTTGGACTTTGGCAAAGAGCTTAGACTCTCCTTCATCTTTGAGTCCTTTCCATTCATTAAAAAACTTTATTATGGAAGTTCCTGCTGTGACTCAGTGGTAAGGAACCCGACTAATACCCATAAGGACACAGGTTTGATCCCTGGCCTCGCTCAGTGGGTTAAGGGTCTGGCGTTGCCATGAGCTGTGGTATAGGTCTCAGACATGATTTAGATCTGACGTTTCTGTGGCTGTGGTATAGGCCGGCAGCTATAGCTCCAGTTCGACCCCTTCCCTGGGAACTTCCATATGCTGCAGGTTCAGCCCTGAAAAAAAAAAAAAAGGATTGAAAAAAAGACAAAAGGAGTTCCTGTCGTGGCGAAGTGGTTAACGAATCTGACTAGGAACCATGAGGTTGAGGGTTCGATCCCTGTCCTTACTCAGTGGGTTAAGGATCCGGGTTGCCGTGAGCTGTGGTGCAGGTTGCAGACGCGGCTCGAATCTCACGTTGCTGTGGATCTGGCATAGGCCAGTGGCTATAGCTCCGATTAGACCCCTAGCCTGGGAACCTCCATATGCCACGGGAGTGGCTCAAGAAAAGGCAAAAAGACAAAACAAAGCAAAACAAAAACCTTATTATGAAAACTTCCAAATAGACACACCAAAAAACAGAGGCTAGTATAATGAATTCTCTGGAAACCTCGCTCAGCTCCAACAATGAGCAACTCCTGGCCAATCCCAATTCTTCTACCCATCCCTCCAGTCCTTTGCTCAGACTGCTTTGAAGAAAGTTCAGACATTATATCTTATTATCTATAAATATTTTCACATATATCCCTAAAACACAAAGACACACCTACCCACACTGCTGTACCACAACTAAAGCACATCAATAACAATCCCTTAATGTAATAGAATTCAATCAACATTCAAATCTTCCTGATTAGCTCTCAGATCAAGATCCAGTTAAGGTCCACCAATTGGCTTCTCTGTATCTTAATCCTCTTTTAACCTGTGAGTTTCCCCTCCACTTCCTTTTTAACTTTGTAATCATTTGTTGAATAAACAAACTGTTCCAGGGTTTTCCACACCAGCTTTTGCTGATTACATTCCTGTCTAGTTCTGTAATATGTTCCTCCATCCTTTATAATTCCTGGAAAATGATAGAGCTGGAGGCTTGATAAAATGTAGATTTGATATTTTGGGGGATGAGTGTGTCTATGGGAGCTGGTGTGCACTTCCATCAGGAGGCATATAACATCTGTGATATTAGTACCCAGAGGTGATCGTTTGGGACCCATTGCTTTGTTAGGCATAGTCACTGATTTTTAAACAAGTAACATGTGACGCTGAAAAACGCTTCTGCTTCTTGGGTGGCCTTTCCGTCTATCTCTGTGTTAGCATGGAGGAGTACACAGAAAGCAGATCTGAGGACCAACGTTCTCTTCTCAGTAGTGGCCTCCCAGTGGGAAGGCTGCATGTGAATCCAGCGCTGTGAGAGAGTCTGCCTGAGTTCTTGGCTGGTGTCCTTGGTTTCAGGTGGAAGAAGTAAGAGCATGAGGGAACTAGATTTAGTCCCCAGTGCCAATCAGGAGGCCTTTGAAGGCTAACTGTAGGTAAGTTTTGTGTGTAATCTTTGGTGCTTATACATAAATTGGAATTTATCTCATAAGAAACAGATATCATAGTTTTTTTGTAATTTAAAAATTTTTATTATAGTTGATTTATAATGTTCTGTCAATTTCCACTGTATAGTGCAGTTATACATATATATATATACATTATTTTTCTCGTATTATCTTCTGTCATGTTCCATCACAAGTGATTGGATATAGTTCAGGACCTCATTGCTTATCCACTCCAAATGCAACAGTTTGCATCTACTAACCCAGAACTCCCTGTCCATCTAGATCCCCCCACCCTTGGCAACAACTAGTCTGTTCTCCACATCCATGAGTTTTTTTTTTTTTTCTGCAGGTAGATTCATTTGTGCCATATACTAATTTACACATATAAGTGATATCATATGGTATTTGTCTTTCTCTTTCTGACTTACTTCACTTTGTATGAGAATCTCTAGTTGCATCCATGTTGCTGCAAATGACATTATTTTCTTCTTTTTTATGGTTAACTGATTTGTTGGAAACTGATACAAATCCAGCAACTTTGCCAAATTGATTTTAATGCAGTTTATGGATGTTTTTGGATTTTCTGTATACACAATTATGTCATCTTTGAATAACTCCAGTTCTTCCTTTCCCGTTCCTATACATTTTAATATTTTGCCTTTGCTTACTAAACTGTCTAGGACTTATGTTAAGTGCAATGCTGAATAGAGGTGATGCAAATGGGCATCCATGTTTCATTCTCAATCTCATGGCCAACTTTCACACTTTCACCATTAACTATGTGTTTGCTATTTGATCTTACAGCTTCCCTTTATTAGAGTAGAAAGCTCCCATCTATTTCTAGTTTCCTGAGCAAACTTTGACCTGTTGTCAAAGTTTATGAGGCGATTACATAGTTTCTCTTTTGTTCTCTTAATGCATTAAAATATATTGGCTGATTATCTGTGTTAGGCAACTTTGCATTCCTGGAATAAACATTACCAGGTTAGAATGTATTATCCTTTCTATATTTCACAGTCCACAGAATGTTTAGAATTTTTACATTTATGTTCTTGAACAATTGAGCTATAATTTTTCTTTCTTGTATTTGTCTTGTCATGTTTAGGGATCGAGTTTATGTTGAGCTCATAAAATGCAAAACGAAGTGGATTCATTTTTTAAATTCTCTGTGTTTGAGTAAGATTGGTGTTTGTTCCTCTTGAATATTTGATAGAATTCACTAGCAAGGCCAGCTAAGTGATCCTGAAATTACATTTTGGATAGGTTTTTATTTACTAACTTACATTAATTATGTTAATTTATTATTATATTTTTATTAATTATATTAATTTACATTAACAGTTACATAGCTGTTCAATTCACAGATTTTTGTAATCAAAGTTAGGGTTCCCAAATGGAAAACTGTGGGGGGAGAGAAAATTGGGAGGATGGGATTAACACATTCACACTACTATATATGAAATAGTTAACTAACAAGAACCTACTGTATAGCACAAGGAGGTCTACTCAATATTCTGTAATAATCTATCTGGGACAAAAGAATGGGCATATGTATATGTATAACTGATTCACTTTGATGTAAACCTGACTCTAATACAACATTGTAAATCATCTATACCCCAATAAAATTTACTTTTGAAAAAAGTTATATAGCTATTCAGATTTTATATTTCTCCCTTTAATTTTTTTTTAAGCTGAGTTTTGCTAAGAATTTGTTCATTTCTTCTACCTTCAAGTTCTTCGACATAAAGTTTATAGTAATATCTTAAGGTCTTTGTGATGTGTATGGGATTTACTTTATTGACTTTTTTTTTTTTTTGCTTTTTGCTTTTTAGGGCCGTACCTGCAGCATATGGAACTTCTAAGGCTAGGGGTTAAATTTAATCCGAGCTGCATTTGTGACCTACGCCACAGCTCATAGCAAATGCAGGATCCTTAACAGTACTGAGGCCAGGGATTGAACCCATCTCCTCATGGTTACTAGTCCATTTGTTTCAACTGAGCCACAGTGGTAACTCCTATTTCTTTATTTTTAATATAATAATTCCCACTACCACCACTGTCTCTCCTTTCCCTTTGTCAATTTTATTGGTCTTTTTAGAGAATATAACTTTTTGGTTTTTTTACATTGTTGACATTTACATTTTAAAATTTTATGTTTATCATTTTATTTATTTCTTAATTAATTTTTGTTGCTGTCTTTATTATTTTGTTCCTTCTACATCATTTTATTTAATTCTTCCTTCTTGAAATGAATACATTGATTTTTAGTCTTTTTTGTTTTCTAATATGCTTAATATACTATTATACTTTTTAAATACACGGGTCTATAAATTTTTTTGTAATCATTTCCTACTCCACAAAATTTGATATGTTACATTTTTGTTATTATACAGCAAAAACATTTTCTAATTTCCATTGGGAGTTCTTCTTTGACCTGTGGCTTATTTATAACCATATGCTTCTCTATTTCCACAAACATAGGAGTTTTCTTATTACCTCCTGTTATCCATGTTTAGTTTAATTGTCTTGCACTGAATAAGACTTCTAGTACAATGTTGAAAAGAAATAGTACCTTTTCTCTTTCCATATTGTGAATAACCTTTTAATATAAGGTTATTATATAGTAAGATATATAGTGTATATAGTAAAATATTTAGTACAGGATTTTTTTTTTTTTGCCACATCCACAGCATACAGAATTCCAGGGTCAGAGATCTAACCTGAGCCACAGCAATGACCTGAACCACAGCAGTGACAACACCAGATCTTTAACCACTGGGCCACCAGGGAACTCTGAGGATTTTTGTAGATATACATTATCATGTTAAGGAAGTAAAACTTGTAATCCTAACCAATCTGATATACTTCTCACTAATTAATATTCAGAATATTTCCCTTTATCCTAATTGTTTCCTAAACTTGGTCTGAGCTAAAAAAAGTCATATGTGGCCACTTAAGCCTGTCATTACTTCTTATGGAAAGCAGAGCTTGCAAATCAAGACATATCCCAATATTTTAATTTTCTGCGCCTCCAATGGATTTCTCAATAAACTAATTCTTCAGAAAGAAAGTAACTTCTTTTGCTGCTTCAGGATTCATTGAAGCCAGGTTTCTGGATCATTTCAGATGTGAGAGATCATGGCTGATAAAGGAGTGAATCTAAGAGCATTGTATGTGTGTTTTTTCCCTGTAATGTGTCACACCCCTCTTCACCCCTTTCTCTCCTCCACATGCAAAATTCCACCATCAAAGAAAAAGGATCTGATATCAATCATCTCCTCCATACCTAGAACACAACTTATGCTTTTTTCCTCATTCCAAGATATTTTCGTTGCAACTTCTTCTGTGTTTGTCACCTAAAAGGGATCTAGCCAATCCCTTCCCACTTTCTCAAATGATTTTCCATTCTCAGCAACCAGTGGACGAAATATTTATGAGTGAGATCTTTTGCAGGTGCCTCTGGAACCTTACTATTTTGTTCAGAGATAGCAAACAGATGGCATTTTTGTTATCTCCTCCCCCACAGCAGTCATTATTCATCTTTTACAGAATAAAAATACCCTTCTGGAAGAGCCACAACTGACTGACCAAGAATCATTACTCTTCCCAACATTGCACCCTGGGGTTCCTCTAAGAGCATTTCTTCCTGACTGGGATAGACACCTACTCTTCTCCTTTGTAAAACATCTTATTCCACTGTGAGTCTTGAATTTGGGAGGCCTGTCAGTGGAGGATGTGATCTCTAGGTTGTTTCTTACAAGCAAGTATGGGCTCCCTTTTCAGCCTCATTTGAAGAGGGGAGGAGAACACTGCCATGAAAATATCTTCATTTTTAAAGTGGATTTCATTTTTATAGATTGAGAAAATCACTGCTTTAGGAAATGGAGCTAGTTGCCAAAACAATGAGCCATTTAAAAAAAAAATGGGGAAAGGGAGTTCCCATTATGACTCAGTGAGTTAAGAACCTGACATAGTGTATGTGAGGATATGGGTTCAATCCCTGGCCTTGCTCACTGTGTTAAGTATCCAGTGCTGCCATGAGCTACGGTGTAGGTCACATATGCAGCTTGGATCCAGCACCGGGTGGCTGTGATGTAGGCCAGCAGCTGTAGCTCCTATTCAACCCCTAGCCTGGAACTTCCATATGCGACAGGTGTGGCCATAAAAAGAAAATAAGCAAATAAAAAATATAAAAATAAAAATGGGGCAAGGGTTGAAATTCACATGTATCTTGATATTTTTAAATGAGAAGAAAAAAGCTCAAAGCCAGATGTGTTACTGTACCATGATTGGTTTTCATTTCATTTCTTCCTCTTCATTTCCAATGTTCATCTATTCTCTCTAATATCATAACTTGGTAGTTTTGAAAACTTTCCTTTTCCATTTTCTTTCTTTAAACCTTAAGCTCCCAGGGGCTTCTCCTGTTGGATGAGTAAGTGATGGACCCTCTCATGACTAGTTCAGTTAATGGAGATTCTTTCCCCAGATTCTTACATAAGCTTCTCAAGCAGAGCAAAGGCCTTGGTCAGTCAGTTGTGGTTCTTCCAGAAGCAGTAAAGGGAACTACAAAATAACTTCAACTCGACTCCCTCTTATACCAATTTCCTGTCTCTGACTGTCTCTAAAAAAGCAATCCCTTAGGACTTGTTCTCATCTGAAGAATTATTGACAGCTTCTTTGAGTCATAAAATGCTTTAAATACACAGAGTGGGTTGAGTGGCTATTAAGCAGGCATTCTGCTTAGAAGTGAACACGGGCCTCTTTTAACAAATGTGATACAAATAAATCCTCTTCGTTTTTCTTTTAACCTCTGTGGATACATTAGTGAAAAAGCAATTCCTAAACACATGGAGGTCCATATTAGTGTTCCGAATATATTTTTCACTGTAAACACAGAAAAGAATTGATATTGTAGGATAGCAACTACTTTGCATGGGACACAGTGCCCTTTTTCTACCTTTATGAACTTCCATGACCTTGAAGATGGACTTCCTTGCTGTGAGGGGAGAAGTCACTGTCGCTAAGATAATCCGAGCTGTTTTACACTCTTTGGGGCCCTCTGGTTTCTCTTTCTCCCCTCTTGCCATCTCTCTTTGCTGTCATTCAAGAAAAGCCACATAAGGGACAGACACATGTGAGCCCCCACACATACACCCCATATTTAAGAAAACATGAAGAATTTGGAATGGAGTGGGGAGGCCAGTGTATAAAAGCCAG
Source organism: Phacochoerus africanus (assembly GCF_016906955.1). NCBI lineage: Eukaryota > Metazoa > Chordata > Mammalia > Artiodactyla > Suidae > Phacochoerus > Phacochoerus africanus. Next base: position 48,606,904 of record NC_062550.1, on the reverse strand, counting down.
CTTCTGTTCTATTTACTTCAAGTGTATTTCTCAGGAGAAAGATATTCCGTTTCAAGGACCTGGGACCACCCAGGACAGTGAACAGTCTTGAAACTGATGGTCTCATCAGGTGGGCCTCTTTGGGCACAAATTTTCTTACTTCTCAAGAGGTTGGGTGGGAAATCCAGTGGCATTACACAGCAGATCCTGGGGATTCAAACTTTAATACACACAAACTTGGGGAGGGAGGGTGGGTTGACAGCCATCCCCAGTGTATCTTCCTTTCTAAGCCCTCTGCTGTTCTGCATTAATCCCCTTTTCTTATTTATTCCTTGATTCCCCCTACCCCCAGCACATCCCTGTAAAAGTGCACTGACCTACTTGAAAGTCAGCTTGCAGATTTGAGAATCCCAATCCTTTCCAAGTCTCTGTGGTTGCCACATTCATTACTCATAAAAGAGACAGGGAGCCCCAACTCTCCAAGGAGCCTCTGGTCTTTATTTATTTGTTTATTGATTTTGCCACAGCTCACAGTGGAGCCCAGGGAGGGTCAGTCTACTACCTCAAGTCTGTGAGCCCTCAAGCTTTCTAGAAAGAACCATCAGGGCTAGTATCTCCATCAAGTGAGACAGTTTTGTTTGTTTGTTTGTTTTATAAGATTAGCTCAACTAAAATGTGTTTTCATGATTGTTCAGACACACGTGATTTCAAAAATGTGCTGTTCCTGGAGGCAAAGGGGAAAAGCCTTCTTGCATGTGCAATACTTAAAAATAACAATACCAAATGTAAATAAAAAGGGAAGGCACTTCCTGTAAGTTTGTGAAAGATTCTGAAAATAGCCTCCAGCCTCAGCCAATGTTAATACAGTTACACAGCCAGCTTTTCCATGAAAGCATTGGTTCCTTGGGTGTTTGTGCTAGTAAAAGTTGTGCAAATATCTGCAGCCTAGATGCTCTGTTTGCCACAGCCTGACTGTCCTGCACAGAGTGACTTGAGATTCCTTGGTTCTTGTGCCCACTTTTTAACCCCCAATTAGAAAGGTGGCAGTTATGTACCCTCTGATGTCCAAAGATTTTCAAGCCTGTGCTGTATTTTGTAAAACAGCATGAAACCTGGCTATGTCATTAAACCAACACACTGAAGGAGTTTTCATGCCTCTGAGAGTGTGCATGTGTGCGTGTATGTGGAGGCGGCCTGGGGAACTTTCCTCTCATTCACCACAAAAATGAAAAGGCTTTCTCAGTGTTGATAAAAAACAATCGGCTTCTCAAAATATTTTCACTTAACTATCTCATTTAATCTTCACAAAAATCCAGTGCAGTACAGAAGCCAGAGAGTATGCTTTTCACCTTAGAGATGAGAAAACTTAGAGTCAGAAAAGGCATAAAATTGAATAAATTTTGAATTTTCAATTTCCTGGTCTATTAAAAAATTTTAACTAGTTAAAGAAGATATTTAATAAGGTAACAAAATCAGTATTTTGGCAAATGTAAAAAAAAATTTGCACAACATTTTAATTAAAAATGTAAAAAAATTGGCATTCATCAATAATTATGATGATGATCAACACCATACACTGTAACACACACTGTGGGCTATGAAATCCAACTTCCCTGGGAGAATACCAGTTCTACCACCTAGTAACCATGTGAGCTAGGCATATCAATTTGCCTCTTGGTGCATCACTTTCCTCACCTATGAGATAAAATAATAGCACTTAAGTTTTCTGTAAACATTACATAACTTAATATTTGTCAAGTGCTCAGAGTAATATCTGGCTCAGAGTAAAATAGCTATTTGTTAAGTAAGCAAATAATCTCATTTAATCCTTACAACAGCCCAAGACATGTGTAGCAAAGTTAACTGAGTTTCCAAAGGCCCCACAGCTAACAGATGGTAAAGGTAATAGTCTCACCTAAAAAATGTGGGTCCTGAGGTCACACATTGAAAAGCCATACAATACTGAGCATTAGTCTTTAGATTTTATTTGTGCAAGGGTATATTAACTCCCAAAGTTAAGTAGAACTTAATGTTAAAAAAAATTCTTAAGGAAATAGAAATTATACAAAGTCATAAATGCATATTTATATTAGATTTTTAATTTTTTTAAATTAAGGTATATTTGATTTACAACATTCTGTCAATTTATGCTATATAGCAAAATGACCTGGTCATACATATATATATATGCTTTTTCTCATGTTATTTTCCATCATGTTCTATCACAAGTGATTGGATATAGTTCCCTGTGCTATACAGCAGGACCTCGTTGTTTACCCATTCTAGCATATGTTCAGACAAAACTACAATTCAAAAATATACATGGACCCATATGTTCATAGCAGCACTCTTCACAATAGCCAAGACAGGAAAACAATCTAAATGTCCATTGATAGACGAATGGATTAAGAAGATGTGGTACATATACATAATGGAATGTTAATCAGCCATAAAAAGAGCAAAATAATGCCATTTGCAGCAACATGTATGCAACTAGAGATTTTCATACTGAGTGAAGTAAGTCAAAAATAAAGACAAATAGTATATTTATATTTAGTTAATATACGTATACATAGAACTATATATGTTTACATGCACTATATTGTGGTTCTAACATTTTTATTATGTAACAACAAAAACCTGTCAGTGAGCGGCACTGACCCATGGAACATGTTGGAACTACTGATTTGCTATACTGTTCTAGGATATTCTTGAACAAATTCTCTTGTATATGTCTGAAACCAACCCATCCCATTGTCACCTTGCAAGCAAAATACAATAGTATCTGTGTAGTATTTCCCAGGAGGAAAATTCCAGGCATTGTAATAAATAAAAGCTATAAAATTTCTTCTCGTCTATTAATGTTGCTGTTCATAAAGAAAGAGTAACTGGCTCATGGAACTTGCCTCACATGAGTAATAGAATCATAAGTGGATGTTACTGTGGCTCTCCATTACCTTCAAAAGAGTTATAATCTAAAGGCTCAGAACATGCTTGAACTCCTACCACCACTTTTAAGAGGTCATCTGGCTGCCTCTGTCCTTCACCCACCAGAAAAGAAGTAGTGAAAAGCCCAGAACTGGTCAGACTTTAGATGAAAGAATTCCTGACAGCAGAGGGATGAAACCCATGTAGATAATATCTGAATGGGGTTTAATGATGATTTGGGTAGAAAATAAAAAGTCAAAGGAAGACTTTGACTGGTCTTTTTTTTAAATTAATGTTGAATTAGTAATTGAAATATTGTTGATGTACAATATTATGTTAGCTTCAGGTGTACTACATTGCTTGACATTTGCAGACATTATGGAATGCTGACCATAAGTCTAACCCTCTGTCCTCATACAGATTTATTACAGTATTATTGACTATATCCCTTATGCTTTATGTTACATTCCCATGACTGGTCTCTTGATACTTTGAAATTTATATCTCATTGCTTATTAAAGTGACTCCTGATTTGGATAAGGTCCTGAACGATTTCTCAAGCTTTTATGGCTAACGAAGTTAGAAAAACTTCCTGATCTTTGAATCCTAGTCCTGGGGGATTCTTGACCCATAGTACTGGGTCTTTGTGCTGTGGACTCTCAGCACTTTTGACACTGGTGTTCTGAGCAAGTTTTCTTGAAGGTCTTTCTTCATCCTAGTCTGATCCAGTGAATGTCCTAATTACCATGTTCCCTATGAATACCAGAATGGTCCAATCACACTGTAATGGTGTGTGTGTATATCTGTGTGTGTGTGTGTGTGTGTGTGTGTGTGTGTAGTAGTAGTAGGACACACATAACATAAAATGTACCATCTTAGCAACCAATTTAAATATACAGTTCAATGGTATTTAACATTTTTTAATGTTATGCAATCATCACTGCCATCCATCTTCATTAAATGGTTTCATCTTGTAAAACTGAAGTCCTACACCCATTAAGCAATGACCTGCCATTGCTATATCCCAAGTCCTTAGCAGCCACCTTTCAACTTTCTGTCACTATGACTTTGCCTATTTTAAGCACCTCATATAAGTGGAATCATACAGTATTTGTCTTTTTGTGACTGGCTTATTTCACTTAGCATAATATCCTCAAGGTTAATCCATGTTTTAGCATATGTCAGAATTTACACACTGGAATCCTCTTAAAGCTCAAGAAAAATATCCCATTTGGCCTAATGTGTGTGGGAGTGCTCAAAGAAAAATGGCAGTCTAATTGGAAAGCAGCAGCTGGTCTCCCTACTTTTTTAACCACAAAGATGTTTAGAAATACCGACAATATATTGCTCATATAATTCTCATAGTTTGAAGTCTTTCATTCATAAGTGAATGTTAAATCATAATTAACTCTTTCCTCACTACTTTAACTTTTTAAGTTATTTAATTCACTCTGAAGACTAAAATCATCATCTACATGCAGAGGATATCTATTTTTTACCTTTGGCTTCTTATCTGGATTCTTTTTCTATGTGACTGTTGCTTGCAACATGCGTCCATTTAGATAGTCACTTCAAATCACCAATTCCTAAAGAGACTCAACATCTTAGTTGCATCCCATTTTCCCCTTTTCCCCTTATTGGTAATATAATTCTTCCAGGACACAAGAATAAAGGATGAGGATGGATTTTTTTTAATGGTTTTTTTTTTTTTTTTTGGCCATTACTGCTTTTTAACTCTACCCTTAATATCCCCCCCCCCCTTTTTTTTGCTTTTTAGAGCTGCAGGTGGAAGTTCCCAGGCTAGGGGTGGAATTGGAGCCACAGCTGCTGGCCTACGCCACAGCCACAGCAACATGGGATCTGAACCATGTCTGGATCTTACACCACAGCTCATAGCAACACCGGATCCTTAATCCACTGAGAAAGGTCATGGATCGAACCCACATCCTCATGGATTCTAGTTGGGTTCATTACCACTGGGCCATAATGGGAACTCCCTCTCTTTCCTCTTTATTCCAATTGTATCTTTAACTAGGCCTTGGGCTTCTGTTAGCATAGCAGGTACTTGTCTCTGTAGTAAGTCATTCTTTCCTGTTGCCCTCCCACCTTACAGTCTGCTGTAATTTGGAACTTCCCAAAACAGGATTTCATTCTACCATTTTCAAACACAAGAGAATACAAGGCTCCCTCAATCATATGAACCCCTTACTGATTTTATGGCCTTCTATCACCTGCCTACTCCCCTTCCCAAGACTAACCCAGTATGACTTTCACAGACTGACTTGTGCATAATTTTTCCTCCCTTCCCTTTCCTCACCATGATTTAACTCTGGTATATTTTCCCACCCTACTGTTATTGGGCATGGATAGGTTTTTGCTAAATGGAATGAACAGAAGTGACAAGGTGTACAGCACAGTGATTCAATTATACATACATATGTATATTCTTTTTCAAGTTCTTTTCCCTTATAGGTTATTACAAAATATTGAGTAGAGTTCCTTTTGCTATATAGTAGGTCTTTGTTTTATATATATATATATATAGTATTGTGTATCTGTTATTCCCAATCTTCTAATTTATCCCTCCTCCCAATATTTAGAGTTTATTTGTCCTTATTTTTTTCCCTCATATTCTATAAGCAGAGATGAGCAGGGGAGATGGAGGAAATTATATAAATCCATGTTGTGATAAAATAGTACAATATTTAATAACATGAAAACCTTTATATCATAATGATCTTTCTCATTAGGACAAATCATATTTACAAGTTTATTACATGCACATTTTCTATGCTTGAAATATAGATTTTCAGCCCTTTAATTTGCAAAATTCCTTTAGAGGCAGTTTTTTAGAATAACTATAGAGTCCAGATGATAAAAAGAGATGTATTTACAGAATTTATTATACTATTTATAGAGAGACTGAAGTTTGAACTGCCTTCATAATCATGATCCACTTGTTTAAAATTATTCGGCAGGTGTGTCATGAATCTGAACTGTGACTTTTCTCTTTATCAATTGTCGTAAAGAAAGAGAAAAGTATTTCTTTTGAAACTTCTTGATTTTTAATGTAGTCTTACTCTGAAAACAAAAGAAGTCTGCTTAGTTACTTTGCGAAAATATCAGTCTGATATTAATGTACATTGGCTGGAAGATAAACTACATGGTTTATTTATTACAAAGGGAACTATGGATTTGTGCATGAAAAGAGAGATTTTTCATTGTCTTTTTCTTCTGCTCAAACCTTTCTTCTCTCTCCCTAGACCTGAAGCATAGTGACATTAAAACTTCCATTTTGACTGCCAGTCCTTGAAATGATCCTGTTCACGCCATTCAGATACTACTATGTGGAAGTTGGGCAGGTTCAGCCCAGCATTTTCCACTCTGAGGTTATTTTGCTCCCCTTCTCCTGTCTACAGCCTCTGGGACAATGACCCAAAGACGAGATAAATTTTTCTTTCTGTCTTAAATCTTCTGAAACTAGTCACCTTTGAGGTCAGTAAAATGCACTACCCAGAGGGAGAGAAAGGATGATTATAGAATAATGGACATATTTTTCACAGTGGATACTTGCATGTTGAGCGAACTGGCTCAGGTGACCCTATCTGACCAAAAGCAAAAGAAAAGACTAGGAGAGTTCAAGAAAATAAGATGCTGTGAGTCTGCTTTATAAAATCTGAATGTGTGTTGTAGTAGAAATAGTTGTATGATGAATTTGAATTTGGATATTTATTTTTTGAGTTTGCCTTGAACCACTCCCAAGAGACCATGGGTTGGACCACCACTGTTCCTGGTGTGAAATACTTTATAGTGGTTTAGTATAAAGGAAAACTCATGAGATGACATCATGCATATTGGTAAAGATGTTAGCTCTAATCTTCAAGGGTTAGAAGCTGTCCTTCTAGTTCATTCCAGTCCAGTCTCTTTAGTTCACTTCAGTTTTTCCTTCACTCCTCATCCCTCACAACCAGTACTATCTTTCTCTTTATTATGAGAAATACATTTCCAAGTCATGAAATTTTTCCATTCTTTGGAAAATTTTAGATTGCAAACCTCCCAGTATCAGTCACTCTGTTATAATTATTTCCCTTTGTTTTGAAGGCATTTTCCATAATACCTAATACCATGTTATGTGAATAGTAGATATTCATTAATTCAGAAAAGACCACAGTGTGTAAAGCGCCTGGATAAATTGAGCTCTTATAAGAACACCAAAGTTCTACAGCAACAGATTCTGAGCAAACACATTGATAATATATTTAAACAGTAGGCACTCAAGACTCCAGTAGTCCACACACTACTTATTTTCAGTAGCAGGCATCTAGACATAGCCAGCGTAATAGTTTACAGAGGTGGGGCCAAGGCTGGGGAGGAGACTTGCGGCTGCAGGAGATGGAATCCCAGGATGAGCCAAGTAAAACTTGAAGCTGAATCCTTGATTTCTCAGTGGCAGGTATGGCTCAGCAAATAAGGATTACGCTTGGAAATATTTAATAAAAAACAGCCTGTTCTGTACTGCTTGGTGGTATTAGGAAGACTACAGCCTTGAGTATAGTCAAGCATCTTGCTTGTTGTTCAGAGGCCTGGGCATTCTTTACAGCTGGATCAATAATACCCAGGAAAAACTGTCTCCCAAGGTTGTCTCCTCTAAAACTGACTGTGAATGATGGTGCTTTTCCTACCTGCCACCCAGTGTGGTTTTCCATTCAAATGATGGAGCCCAGAGTTTAGCAGAGAGCAGGACCTAAAAAGCATTTGTTGAGTCAATAATGAATGTTGACAATTTAACCTGACCACATCTGTGTGTGCATTCTGCAAATTATTCAATACAGTCCTCATGAAGTCAGGAAAGCAGCACTAGGCATTTTCTGAGTCCTTTCCACATCCTAATCTTTTTTTTTTTTCATGTTCTAACATTGGTTTTCCTGTTTCTTGTGTTTATGTATATAATGTGATCTTAAAAGGAAAGGCAACTTTCAAGTAATTAAATACATACTGTCCCCTCAAGGAGGTAGGGCATCACACCCCATCTCTTAAGGGTGAACTATGCATAGTGACACCTTTCCAGGGGCTATCATATAAAAAAAGGGGTGAAAAGAGTAACTTTTTGAGAAATTATATATACACGCCCTCAGCCAAGTGCTCAAGGTCAAGATCAGCAGTGATAAGTTACATTGATAGTTTGTACCCTTGTCTGATCATGGACCACTGACAGATAGGATAATGGCATTTCAGCTGTTATCCTTCTACCAAAATCTATAATCCCAGTCCAATCATGAGGAAACATCAGACACCCGAAATGGAATGACATTCTAAAAGATACCTGACCAGTCCACGTCAAAACTTTCCAGGTCATAAAAATGAGGAAAGTCTGAGAAAGTCACAGTGTAGATGACCCTAAGGAGATACGACCAGTAAATATATTATGGCCTTCTGAATGGGAACCCGAAATAGAAAAAGAGCGATAGAAAAAAAAAAAAGAAATCTGAATGAAGTGTGGACTTTAAAATTAACTTAGTTAATGATGTATCAGTATTGGTTCATTTCCTGTGACAAGTTTATCACATTAATGTAAGACCCTAACCACAGGGCACACCAGATGCCAGGTATATGGGAACTGTGTACTATCTTTGCTACATTTTTGTAAATCCAAACCTATTTTAAAATAAAAATTCAAGAGTTCCCGCTGTGGCACAGTGAGTTAAGAATCCTACTACAGTGGCTTGGGTCACTGAGGAGGTGAGGGTTCAATCCCTGGCTTGGTGCAGTGGATTAAAGATCGGGCACTTCCACAACTGTGGTGTAGGTCACAGTGGTGGTTTGTATTCAGTCTCTGGCCCAAGAACTTCCATATGCCACAGATGCAGCCATAAATACATGAATAAATAAAATAAAATAAAAAGTTCACTTAAAAAGATTAAGGGCATCGTCTTCTCAAGTCAATTTTAACAAGAGTCTACCTTTGTTCTGCCTATTCTTTGTAGATACTGACCAAATGGTCTCTGTTCTTTTTTAGATACTGTGTCTTGAATATACACGATTCCTGAATCCATGTATTCATGTGTGTGTGTGCACTCACCTATCTCATGTAAAATAGTTACTATATCATATACATTAACTAAAAAAAGGCTTCCTAGTTAGTAAATAACATGAATATATCATGAACAATATTACGTAGAATTCTTCTGAGAAGTATGATAATATATAGCTTGAGCATCCAGGATGCTGCCTGAAACATTTTTGGACAAAGAATGATAGTAAATGAAGTTAAGAACAAAACACGAGATTAGGAAATTGAAGAATTACACCTTAATTCTATCTCTGTTATTAAATTTCTGACAAAGCTGACCACATCTCTAAGCTTTACACGTTTTGCTTTAAAACGGTACATAGGGATGCTGGTCATTCAACTGGGAAGTGGTGCTCATTGCTGTTCATCCTCATTTACTTTACTGCCACGTGAGAAAGCTTCCCTGAGTGGATATTTATCATAACTCCTTGCTACAACAAAAGGAGAGTTAGATATTTAGATGGAAGCAGAAATGATATTCCCAAAGCTGGAGCTATAAGCATAATCGAATAACCTTTCACCAGCATCAGAAAGGGACGCAAACACACATACACACATCAATCACCACCACTGCTTCTGCCGCAGCCACCACCATCACCACCCATGTGTCTTGAGAAAAGTGACCAGATCCACAGATTCTCTTTCCATTCCTCCTAACTTGTTGAAAAGTTTGAGGGGATATTTCTCTTTGCTTAAAGAAAACAAGAGTAGAGAAATTCTGTTTTCCTGCAAAAATCTGTGTATGGAAGAAGTATGCATGTGCTAAAACATACAGCTTAGTCCTTAAATATTCTTTTTAGTGGTGAAGGCTTAGTTAAATTTTGTTTGTTTTTACTTTATGACTAACCAACTGGTTTGTTTGTTTGTTGTCTTGTTGTCTTTTTAGGGCTGCACCCGTGGCATATGGGAGTTCCCAGGCTAGGGGTCAAATCGAAGCTGTAGCTGCTGGCCTATGTCACAGCATCGGGGGATCTGAGCTGCACCTGCAACCTCCACCATAGCTCATGGCAATGCTGGAACCCACTGAGCTGAGCGAGGCCAGGGATGGGACCCGCATCCTCATGGATCCTAGTGGGATCTGTTTCTGCTGCACCACAATGGGGACTCTCAGCTGCGCTTTTTTTAAAAAAAGTTTTATTGAAGTATAGTTAATTTGCATGGTTGTGATCATTTCTGCTATACAACAAAGTGAACCAGTCATACATACACACATATCCATTTTCCTTCAGATTCTTTTCCCACATAGATTATCACAGAATACTGGTAGAGTTCTCTGCTGTACAGTGGGTCCCTGTTGGCCAATCATTCCATATACTTTCTTTGGTAATGAGGGATCAGGGGCTGATAGAGGTGCTTTTTGGCTGAACTTCCATTGTCCTACTTGAAAATCCAGTTTGATGCCTCAGGTCAATGTCTGTTAGTGCCCGGGAGCATGTCTTTCCTCCTTAATGTAAGTGCCGCTGAATAAACTGTACTCTGGGAACAGTTGTTTAACATGAGTCAAAACAGAATTTCATTTAAGAAAAGTCAAAGAAGTCATTCACAAATGATTCCCACAACTCTTTGGAGAAGCTTGGGCAGCCACAATAAGTTTATCATGTTGTTGATACAGACAACAATCTAAACCACCCAGGGGTCTGTGGGAAGTCAAGCCCCAAGGGGTGGGGGTACACAGGCGCTTGCTAGGAGAAATTCCCAGGCAACTTGTGAGTGTGGTTCTAAATGAGACGGGTGGGAATTTCCAAAGTAGACAGCACTTTGGGGGGGGCCAAGGCAGGGCAGAGGAATGGGAAATCTTTTGCTTCTCCAGTCAGGCTGGGAATGTTTCTTATAAGCAAAAAAAAAAAAAGAAAAAAGAAAAAAAAAAAACAACAACGCGGCACCCACAAGTTGGACTGATTTCTTAGAGCCAAGTTATAAATGATTAATTTTATCAAGAAAAAGAAACAGTGCCTCTTTGCTAAGCTTTGTAACGGGGTTCATATAAATTTGCGTAAAATATTATGTGGGATTAGCCTCGCCAGCCAGGAATCGAGCTCCGGGAGCCAAGAGGAGGGTGGGAGTCCAGCCAACAGGAGAAGCGGGAGATGAAGTGGATGGAGCTTGCCAAGCCGAGGAGGCCAGCCAAGCCAGAGCTCCAGTAGCACAGAAAGGAGAAGTGAGAGGCTGGCTCATCTGAAGGGTGTTATCATTATTATTGTTGTTGTCACGTGTAAAATCTTCCCCCCACCTCCGCCCCAATAATATTCTCACCACTTTCAAGTTTGGTAGCATATATGGCTAGTCAAGATGGCAGCTGGGAAATTCATCTGCTTCTCAGGTTCAGCTTGGGCAAGCTGGACTGAGCAGAGGTCCAGTGGGTTGGAAAGACGAGAATCCTCCAGGTGGTCCTCCAGCCCGGCAACTATGAGAAGACAGAAGGGAGGGCTGAATGTAGAACACCGGGGTCCACATTATTCATCCCGGAACCCCATGTTAGAATCAAAACAGTCTTTCCCAGAGAGGCCCCAAGTCTTCACTTTGGCTTCGTCTTTTCATGCATCAAAGGAAGACCCCCTTTCCCAAGAGTTAGGGATGGAAGCTACCCAGGCTTCTATTGGGATAGGCCTGACTCTGTGTCCTCAGCCTTACTCCTATTGGGATAGAAGCACAGGGATTGATCAGAATGAATGCATCGGGGCCACACACGTGAAGTCTGCCACCGTGGCCTGATCTGGTCAGGACCTGAGTACACATACTGATGGACCTGCTCCAACCCCCCAGGAGGGTCCTGAGCTCCTGGTGACAACTCCAGGGAGCAGCAAGTACCCCACCCATCCGGGCCAGGCGCCCCTCTTCACACTCCAGTGGGCCTTCTTTTCTCACCTCGGGCTTCCCTACACCTTCTCAACACGGAGGTCTAAACTGAAAAGACCCCAGCCATCTGTCAACAGCAGCTCCTCCAGGACAGATGAAGGGGAGCCACCCCTCACTGAGCCAGTAGGGACTGCCCTGCTCTGTCTCAACAGGGAATTATTTCTGGCCTGACTTCCAACCCCTTATACACAACATACACAGTGTACAAGTGCGCTAGGCGAATCCCAGCTCTGAGGCCCTTATTCCACCTCCGTCCCCTGCCCAGTGCCCCCCCACATACAAACACGCAGGCACACTGAGCAGACACAGCCCTCCACACCTTCAGCAAATGCTGTGGGCTCCGCTCGGCTGAGAGGAGGGTGACATTCTTTTCACCTTCAGCTGGAGTAAAACCGACAATCTTCTCGTAAACACAAACTGAGAGATTCTTGTTTTCTGGAAAGAGACAGGGTGAAGTCTGGACTTTCTCCCTAAGCCGTCATGGAGGGGAGTTTCCCTCGTGGAAAAGGGAACCTTGCCAGTTATGGCTAGTGTCACAAATGCCTAGAAATGGAGATTTCCAACCAAGGTCGCTTTGTCTGAGACTTTTTTTTTTTCCACCTAGCCCTACCTGGGGAAAGCCTACCTGTGATTTGCTGGAGTCCAAGAAAAAAAATTTTCCAGGTTGGGGGTGCCTTCTGATGACCTAGCACACCGGAGATCCATGACTTTCCTATGAAACTGCCATGGGCTAATCTTAATAGCCTCTGTGCTAGTCCAGGGGTGTGTTTGCAGAGAGGGTGGGGTATGCAATCATTTATTGAGAAGTAGGACATTTGTTCATTTGTTTTTCTTTTAAATTCTCATAATAACTTTGTGAGGGACAGTAGTTTATTTTCATTTTACAGATTCAGTTACAGATTATAGGTATATAACTTCCCTGAGATGATTAGAGGATTACACTCTAGTAAATTCAAGCCTGAGGGTTCAAACCGAGATCCCTCTGACTTCAAAGCCCAGGTTTTTGCTGCTGGACCACCAGTCTTAAAAAGCTCTGGAACTCAGGAGTTCCCATTGTGGTTCAGCAGGTTAAGAACCTGATTAGTATCCATGAGGATGCAGGTTCCATCCCTGGCCTTGTTCATTGTGTTAAGGACCAAGGATTGCCACAAGCTGCAGTGTAAGTTGCAGATGCAGCTCGGATTCTGTATTACTGTGGCTGTGGCATTGGCCAGCAACTGCAGCTCTGATTTGACCCCTTGCCTGGGAACTTCCATATGTTGCCGGTGAACCCCTAAAAAGGAAAAAAAAAGAGCCCTGATATTCTGTGTCCCAGAGATGAGTTCTTAACCTGGCTCACTCCTTCCCCCACCCCCACATCACCCTCAGCATCAGAGCCTGAAAATAAACTTGAGTGAAACTTTGATATCACCTACGTCTACCCAGCTGGGCCACCCTGCTTGCCTCCTGTGGTAAATGAAGGAACTCAGGTCCCCCAGAAGTGACACGTCTGAGGACACACAGTTAGTGAACTGTGAAGCCCACACTCAAACATAATATTTGTATTATTTTTTTCTCCTACAGTCACTTGAGAATGAAACAAAATCACTAAAAAGGGAATAGACTCAGTTTCCGCCTGTAGTTATGAAATAGACACAAAGTCTGATGCTGCCAGGTAAACGGACTTGTTTTCAGCCGACATGACTGATGTTTCTGCTTCTGCATATGGATTTTCCGTCTTGCCCATCACAGGTAATAAAAGCTACCAGAATTGTAAGAAAAGACTTTTTGATCATTACGAAGGACAAATAATTCTTTTCACTAAAACTTCAAACAGGAAAGAAGCCTTTTATCCTTGCTTCTGTGTTCAGTTTCATGCCAGCTAGATCATTACACAAGGAGCAATCTTCCATACTTGCTTTTTTATTAAACTTCATTGCAGCTCAATAAGCACATAAACTCAGATTGCTCCTTCAGTAGGTGGTCTCTTGCAGAAACCCTCTGTTCAGAGCATCCTCTGCTCAGTAAACAAAACCCTTTTCCCAAGGTTTGAGATTCAAGAAAGTAAGATGATTCATTGCTATTTGCTGATATTAAGTGATATTTGATCTCTCTGTACAGTCATCCATCTGCTATATCACAAACTCCTTGCAGGTAAGAATTTTTTCTTTTTTCTTTTTTTCTTTTTTTTTTTTGTCTCTTTTTTTTGCCATTTCTTGGGCCGCTCCCACGGCATATGGAGGTTCCCAGGCTAGGGGTCGAATCGGAGCCATAGCCACCAGCCTACGCCACAGCCACAGCAACGTGGGATCCGAGCCGAGTCTGCAACCTACACCACAGCTCACGGCAACGTTGGATCCTCAACCCACTGAGCAAGGCCAGGGACCGAACCCTCAACCTCATGGTTCCTAGTCGGATTTGTTAACCACTGTGCCATGACGGGAACTCTGAATTTTTTCTTATTTATCTATACGTTCTCAGTGTCATGCAAAAAGTGACTGATTAATCGACATTTGCAGAATGCAAGATAATGGATAGGGCTGGTTGACACTCAGTTTATCTTTTTCCTTCCTTCACAGCATCGGGATCTGTAATTGAAAAACTGGTTAGGAAGGAGATCAGATTCCTTCTTTTTTCTTTATTTTTTAGGGCCAAACCTATGGCATATGGAGGTTCCCAGGCTGGGATTCGAATTAGAGCTACAGCTGCCGGCCCACACCATAGCCACAGCAACATCAGATCCGAGCCTGTCTGCAACCTACACCATAGCTCACAGCAACGCCAGATCCTTAACCCACTGAGCAAGGCCAAGGATTGAACCCACAACCTCATGGTTCCTAGTCAGATTTGTTTCCTCTGCACCATGACAGGAACTCCTTCTTTAATTTTTTTTACTAAAGTATAGTTGATTTACAATGTTGTGTCAATTTCTGAATGTACAGCAAAGTGACCCAGTTAGATTCCTTCCCTAAATGTGGAGTCATTTAGCTATTGACCCTTTCACTGCTTATCTATTTCATTCATGTTTTGAAGCATTGATCTGCTCCCCTTCCAGGTACCAGGCACCGGACTGGGTGCTCTTGAGAGCTCATGTTCCATCACAGGAGGTAGTTAGTAAACGTGGACAAGCCCTATGAAAACGTAGAAAAGAGGAGCTCTTGTTGTGGCTCAGTGGGAGAACCCAACATGGTCTCCATTAAGTTTCAGATTTGATCCCTGGCTTTTCAGTGGGTTAAGGATCTGGCATTTTTGTGGCTGTGGTGTAGGCCTACAGCAGCAGCAGCTCCGCTTTGACCCATAGACTAGGAACTTCCATATGCAGCAGGTATAAAAAATAAAAAAATAAAAATAGAGTAGCAAAGAGAACAGCTAACCCAGTTCCCAGGACCCAGAACTTCTTTAATCTTAGAGAGAGAAAAGAAATTGGATTCTTGAGACTGAAAATGCACAGACAACATTGCTAATCCTTTGTGTAACTGAAAAGACAGTTTTCAAACTATTGCCACCAAATTGAAGATAGCAGTTATGAGTATGCCCTTGATGACGTCACATCAATGCCCCTCTTAGAGGGCCTCCACTCCTTTCTTCCTATCCTCAACATATTTTTGCTCAACAAATCACTCTTTTCAGGCTCTCTTTTCACACTCACTTCTCCAGCTAACCTCTCTTTTCTCGTTGCTTGCATTGTGGCCTTGTTATCTGAGAACCTCCCACTGGAGGGATACTGTGCTAAATAATGAACATATAAAGACACCTATACACACTCAAAAAAAGTTCTATGTTTGGTTTCCCTGAAAGGATGCATTTCATTAAATCTATCAACCCTAACTTTAATAAGAAGTGGTACTATTTGGAACACTCAGAATTTCCCATTAGTTTTTAAAAATTAGTGATTAGAAGAAATACATAATTAAATACAAATTTAAAAGTTAAAAAGAGGCTTTGTGTGAATTTATTACATACTAAGACTTGGGAAGCCATTGCTGCCTGGATCCATGAAATTAAAGGACAATTTCAGAAAAATTAAAGGATTTTTTTCTAGGGTTCATCCAACATTTCTTATTCCTAACATCTTATAGTTCCAGAAAAATTTATAAAGTATTTTGATATCATTTCTGACATAAAAGATCTTTGAACTAAGGTTTACAAAAGTTACAGAATAAATTAATCAGTGCATACTTGGCCTGGGTTTCAACACTGGAGTGCTGGAGAATTCAGTGGAAATAGTAAGGAAGCCACATTTTTCTACCTATCAAAATATGAGTTATAAACAATTATGTTTCCTTAATTGTTGGTTCATGTGCATACAAAAGTATACACATGGTTATGTATGCCATGTCCTTGTCAACAGAATTGTTCATTCTATAGAGGAACAAAAAATTGTAGGAATAAAGAAGATTGGAATGAGAAATACAGTTTTTACACTTACTTTTTTTTGAAAGATACATTTTCATCTGAAGAATCTATGTAAGTTAATTTCATTAAACTTTTGGCATTGGTTGTGTGTCATTAATTGTTTATTGGGCAGTTTTCCTGTTTTTATATTTTTCCTTATTGAAGTATAGTTGATTTACAGTAGTACATATTAGTTTCAGGTGTATAACATATTGATTCAATATTTTTATAGATAAGAGTCCACTTAAAATTGTTATAAAATAATGGCTATATTTCCCTGTGTTATAAATTGTATGCTTGCTGCTTATGTACTTCATACATAGTGGTGTGTGTCTTTTAATCCCATAGCTCTGTCCCTGTTTTTATTTTAAACTCAAGTTCAAGGCTGTATATCCTACTTAACATGGTTCTCCTATGTCCTAGCATTGTGTTGAGTTCATGGTAATTTCTTCATAATGATTTGCTAAGTGAGTGACTATAAGAGTTCCCCGCTTACTCAGAAAAGACTACAGGAAGAAGGGGTTTCATCCTGGCAGATATATCAAGGCAAGTTGTTACAAGAATAGGGAACAGTGCAGGGAAAGACTTTAAATTTAGAACTTATGGCTTTCAACCTTGAACCATGAGTAGTTTTTTAAGTCTAAGTTGTCAGTCATGCACAGAGGATAGGAGAAAACTGGTTAGAGAGGTTGCTTAATATTGTAGGTCAACTATACTTTAGTAAATAATAACAAAAACATTAACAATAATAAATGAAGTGATGAAAGAGGTTGTAGCTTATAGTAGAATTTTAGGAACAATGGTAATGTTGTAGAACCTATAGAAAAGCTGGTTTTGCAATAAGACTTGTGATATTATGTGGCAGAGGCCAGCAGGACATATAAACCCTGTGTGAGGACATTCTCTGCAGAGTGTTTTTAAAGTAAACAGGTTGCCTGGTTCACATTTCAGCTCTGCCTTTTACCAGCTGTGGACCTTTGGGCAACTCATGCAACCTCTGTGCTCAGATTTCTGATCCATAAAATGATAATAATCATATATATGTCACAGTGTTATTGTAAGGCTAAAACGAGTTAACACATCAAAATCACAGGATAATTCTTGCACATCTAATGTGCTTAATAAATGTTTACTTATTATTTTATTATATGGTCTAATGAAATAAAGAGATTCCAATGGCCTCTCCAGCTCAGAAATCTCTGACATTGGCTTACTTATACTAGCTGGTCCAAAATTCTTAGCTCCTACCTGGCCCAAAATTCTCATCAGGGATGATTTTACACCCAGAGGAAGCAAACTCTAATGAAATGTTTTCAGAAAACTACTTTTAAATATACATGAATTACTTAAAAGGGGGAAAAATCATTAAATGGTTATAAAGTAGGTGTGATGGTTAGTTTTGTATGTCAACTTGACTGGATGCTGGGTGCCTTGATTCAACATTATTTCTGGATGTCTAGGAGGGTGTTTTGGGATGAAATTAGTACTTGAATTGGTGGACTTAATAAAGTACATTGCCCTCCTCAGTGCAACATATACACACATTTATTTACTTATATTTACACATATTCTTAAATATATATCTTACTGGTTCTGTTTCTCTGGAGAACCCTGACTAATAACAATGGGTTCAGAAAAGTCTGAGAGTATCTTTCCAATACCATCGTTTTACCAGTGAAGGAATTATGTCCTAGAGAGGAAAAAGTGAACTCTCAAAGCTCACTGGTGGACCCAAAATGATCCTGGCGTGTATCTGTCTCCCAAACATACTTATTTATTTTACTGCTACATCCATCAAACTCCCTCCATGAATAGAATTGCTGAGATGATAGCACACTGATTGACTGACACTCACAGACCTTCAGAGAAGACCCTGGATAGCTGCAGGAAAAGCAGGGAACACTCTACCTGGTAAGCAAGGGACAGCAAAAACATTTTCTGGGGAGCACCCATGGATGACAAGCAGGAGAGGAAGAAGGAAGAGGAGGGTGAAATTTGTCTACCTCGGGTCTCTTTCAATATGTTAAAATGTAAAAGGTGCCAGGTAGAGATAATCCCTGCATCCCCCTGGGGTTTGGTTGAGAGGATGAAAAGGGCAGACACAGGAATTCGCAAAGGTTGGGATGACATAGTTTGACTCTCTTTGAGGATTTCCAGAGCATCTGTTCTGGAACTTCACAGTTGGAGGGAAGTCAACGCCCAAACCCAACAAATCTTCTAAAAGAAATTATCTTTAGATAAAGTGTTGAAATGTCAGTTACCCTCTTGACAGAAATTGGCACATGGTTGGACTTCTTTCTTCTCAGCAAGATAGAATGTGGTACAAGAAATCTCAAATAATATGTAGGTGCTTTTTTTTTTTTTCCTGA
This sequence comes from Phacochoerus africanus, assembly GCF_016906955.1. Taxonomy (NCBI): domain Eukaryota; kingdom Metazoa; phylum Chordata; class Mammalia; order Artiodactyla; family Suidae; genus Phacochoerus; species Phacochoerus africanus. The sequence continues at coordinate 48,588,328 of NC_062550.1, read as the reverse complement.
AAAACCTGAGGGTCTTCAAGTTTTCATTTCAACAGTTAATGATGGTTGCAGAATGACTCCAGAATAGCATGACTGTGAGTAATGGTTTAGGACATGGAAATGTTTTGATTTGATGCTTTTTGCTTTTCTACAACATGCAAGCAAAGTAAATTGGATTTTAATTTATGTTTATTCTTTACCACTAACTTATTATAAGACCAGTAGTTTTCATAATTTGAGAGAGTCAGGCACCAGATATTTGCTATGTAATTTATATATATATACACACACACATATATATATATATACTCAAATCCCTTTAGACAAAACAAGAACCTAATTTAGCCACCCACTAGCCATGAAAGCATCTAGGGCACATAACATTTTTTTTTCCATGGGGCCTGGATGACTGCATTCGGTGCTTGTTTATTTGATCTGGGAAAACACAGCTCACAAACAGCATCTGGATTTCAGAGACGATTCCTATATTTGCCCCCCAAATCTCCCTTTCAGTCAATGGTATCCAAGTGACTCATCGGCAAGGTCAGAGAGTTGAGTTGTTCAGCAGAGACCCAAACGCAAGATTCTCTGGCTGATTCCTGTAACCACCAAACCCCACAATCTCCTCCGTGGGTGTGCAGCCTGGGAACCTGCGAGAGCTGTTGCCAAGACCACCATGTGCTGGGAAGAAAACCAGATCTTCAAGCCAGAAGTGGGCAACACAGCTCTGACATGGGTAAGAGGGACCCTGGAGTGGTTTTAGAACTTGTTTATTTTATTTCAAGAGTTCCTTGTTGAGAGCAGAATGGGGGTGGGGTAGGAGGAGGGTTGTTTTTTTTTTTTTTTCCATTAAAAGGTGTGACTGAGAACTTGCCATTTTTGATGACATGTTTCTCCCTGAGAGATCTTCACCATTTGAGACACTGATGAAAAGCTGTGGGGCACCGTTTTCTGAGGTCTCCAAGAGAAACCCAACAGTTTTAACTTATTCCAGTTCCACTGGGGCGAGTAGCTCAGAGTAAATGAAGAAATAAACAGCCAAGTGGTGCTTCTTGAACACTTGAGCAAAGGTGAAACAAGGCAAGGCCAATACAGTGTCAAGTTGACCTGTAGTCTATAATCAGCCTGAGAATTATGGCTTCTCTGGTTCTTGCCCAGTCCCTTCATTTCCTTTTCATTGTACAACTTCTGGAAACAGGCCACCTGCCTAGCTTGAAGTACCTGCCACTGTGATTTTTAGCAATACCAGTTTGCATTCTCTAGCTGATTTATTATATGACTATTGCATCTCAAGACATACCTCAGCAGAAAAAGAGGGTTCAAAGAACATGGAGATTTCAAGCTGTCATTTTAATAAATGCTTAGTAAGGCTACACGAAGTGAAGAAATGTCCACTCATTTCTTAAATTCATTAGATGGTGACCTCAGTTAACATTTAACTTGAGGATTCTCTTACATTTTTCATCTCCTTTTATTTGTTTCTTTCTCTTTCTTAATTTTTGATGTAAGAAAGAAAACTCCAGTTATTCTGTAATGTTTGAAATCAAAGCTGTAATTATACCTGCAAAACATTGTAAATATAAATAAGTTAAGAATTGGAAAGTATTTATTATGTTTAAAAGAACACAAAATAGGAGCTCCTGTTGTGGCTCAGCAGGTTAAGAACCCAACATAGTGTCTATTAGGATGCAGGTTCAATCCCTGGCCTCTCTCAGTGGGCTAAGGAACTGGCATTGCTGAAAGCTGTGTCGTAGGTGGCAGATGTGGCTCAGATCCTGGGTTGCCATGGCTGTGGCTTAGGCTGGCAGCTGCAGCTCTGATTCAACGCCTAGCCCGGGAACTTCCAAATGCTGCAGGTGGGGCCCTAAAAAGAAAGAGAAAAGGAAAAAAAGAATACACAAAATAAAGGTTAATACTTATACAGCAATAATTGCATAGGTACATATACTCAAAACAAAAAGGGAAAAAATAAGCTTTTCCTTTTATCTTATAAGTAAGAAAATTTATATTTGAATATTACTAACTTCCATAAAACGAATCAATATTTCAATCCCTGAACTTTTCCTTCCATAGATTAGATAAACCCATAGGCTGGATTAGATTCCTTTGCTCTTTTCTTTTTTCCCTCTTTGACTTTTTATCCATCTTTTCTTTCCTTTTCTCCCTTTTTCTTTGTTTTTACCCATAATTTCACACCTGTTACCTCTAGGGGATCATTTTATTTGTTTGTAATTTTTTCTGCCTTAAATAACAGCGCTTCTCTTGTCTTCATATAACATTCTATTCTTGAGACTCACAGCTTTCTTTGTCATCTTAAAATAAATTCATAGTTATAAACAAGACCTATGCTTAATTTATTCATCTTATCATTTTGAAGAAATGAGCATACCATTCAGAAACCTAGTGCAAAGTTTTCTCAAGTCTCCTCAGTGCTTTTATAGTGAAACCCTATCCATCCCAAATCTAAGTGTCTTTTACAATAGCTATGGTCCAACCCTGAATGACAAACGATACTTGCAAAGAAAAAATAGAGGTGAATGTACTCAATTTAGCCTGTAAAGAAATTCCATACCACAACATTTTTTCCCAGCATGTTCATAAATTCTCATGATTAAGAGAGGCAGTGTTGCAGGTTGGAATAATCACAGCCTTTGGAATAGACGAACCTGACTTCAAACATTAGCTCAGCTACTCACAAGCTGTGCAATCATGATTGAGTTAATCTCTCTCTGCCTCAGTTTCCTTATAATACCTATTCCATAATACCCTGGTGAAGATCAATGAGAAATTGCATATGCAGCATTAATGTCACTTAGAATATCACATAGTATGTGCTTCATGGAATTTTAATGTGATGGAAAAAATATTTCTCATTGACGGCAAAAGCATTATCAAAACCACCACCTTACATAAGTCACATTAGCTTAAACAACATTGGAAAAAAACATACTTTCTACAGTTTAAATGCAATATGAGTTGAATTTTTCAGTTCATTGACTTTTTAATGGAGACAGGGTCTTAATTTGAGGCTTAGCTGAATTAACTTGATTATAGGTGCTGGCTTCGGGGAGGTCTGGTACTTTACTCTGCATACAAAGTCCACCCCCTAGAATGATCACTAACTGGTTGATGCTAAGACTTTAGGAATGATGTTGTACTAAGCACATTGGCATTGCAATTGCAATGACCACCAGGGGACTATATTGTTTCTATAACTCCTTAGGAAGAATTAGCTGAGCTTATTCAAAAGCCTGGTCTAATAAATCAGAACGTTGTCAATAGAGCCCAGAAATCTGTATTTCTCCCACTTTCCATGTGTTATTTGGATGCTTTTAAGAACCAAAATGAAAGTTGTAATGGGACATCCATCACTTTTCTCATCAGTTCCGGATCCTTCATGAGTATGTATTTTTGAAGCCAACACAATCCACAAAATCACAGGTACTGAGTACAATTTACCGGTCATCAATGCCTCCACGGAAGTGTTAGTGCTACCACCCCGGTAATAAGGGCATCAGTCTGCTAACTATGACCAGATGTGTCTGAATCCCAGTAAAAAATTGTTGAGACACATGATTGGACACTTCCATGACCAAGCCTTATTTTCTTCTTGCTCTAGTGTTTAAGAAGCACCTCTTGGTTTTTACTTTTCATTTGCTCTGAGATGTTCACCCATGGAAAATGGATTAAAAATATTAAGGGAGTTCCCTGGTGGTCTAGTGGCTAGGATTTGGCACTTTCACAGCTATGGCCCAGGGTTCAATCCCTGGCCTGGGAACCGAGATCCCATGTCAAGTCACTGCACGTGGTAGCCAAAAAATTTAAAAAAAATAAAGAAAAACTATTGGGTTTCTCCTGGAACCTGAGAAAACTGCCCCACAGTTTTGCATCACAATCTCAGATGGGATTGCCAATAGTGAAACGTGTATAAGACTTCTAAAGCAATGGAAGAAACTATTTAACCTGTTTCTCGATTTTATAATTGAGAGACAAAGGAACACAGAATAGACCAAACAAATATTTCTATTTGAATGAGATTATAGATTTAAAACTGAATGCAAAACTAATTTCCTTGAATTTAAATGCATTAATGCCAATTAATTGAAAATTTTAGGCTGGGCTTTTTTTACATTTGAAGAATAAAGAGAAGCCATACAGAATATAATTCCTCATTATATTCCTTACTATAATTATATTAGAAACCAATGATAAAAAGATGACTGGAAAATCCTCTTATGATTGGAAGTTAAGAAATACTTCTAAACAACCTAGAGGTCCAAAGAAATATCAGTGAATATTAGCAAATGTTTTTAATAGTTTTAATTTTATTTATTTATTTTTGGCCATGGTGCACAGTGGCTTGATGTAGGATCTCAGGTCCCAGACCATGGATTGAACCCAGGTGAAAGCACCAAATCCTAATCGCTGGACCACCAAGCAACTCTCTAGAAAATATTTTAATTAACTGAAAATGACAATACATTTCAAAATTTGAATTAAAAATTGCAATGAAAATTTGGAAATATTTTATATGAGCAAAAATAAAACTGCATATCAAAATTTGTGAAATGCCTCTAATACCACACTTAGAATTTTATAATGTTTAACATATTTATTAGAAAAGAAGGAAGGTTGAAAATCAGTGAGCTAGCACACATCTTAAGAAGTTAGAAAAAGAACACCCAATTAAACAAAAAGAAAGTAGAATAAAGTAAATAATAAAGATAAGAGAAGTTAGTGAAATAGCAAACAAACAATAGAGAAGGCCAATAAAGACACAAATTTCATTGAACAAAGTTAATAAATGCTGGATAAGACCATCAAGAAAATAAGAGAGAATGCACAAACAAGCAATATCAAAAATTTTTAAAGGGGCAGCAAAGTCCTAGTAAAGGTCCTGCAAATATCTAGGGGAAAAAAATCATCAGATGCAAAAAAAACATGTCTGCAATTTCCTTTAAAGTAATCCAGGGGAAGGTGGTAATGGGCGGACTATAGATGAAAGAAACTGGCTATGGTTGAAAATTGTGGAAGCTGTGAGAGAAGTACATTAGAATTTATTATAATGTTCTCTCTAATTTGGCATATAGTTGGAATTTTTCAGAGAGAGTGATCAAGAGACAAAAAGAAAGAGAGAGAGAGAAAGAGAAGTGAGAGAGAGATGAGAAAAGGAGAGAAGAAGGAAAGAGATTCATCAGAATATTATTTGTAAAATATTCCAGTTTACACCTTTTAACCTGGTATCCTAACTGCTTTGTATTTCACCTGAGTTTTCCTTTTGTAACAAAGCATCTATTTTAATACTTGCTGTAAAATAATCCTGATGGATTTGGTACACCTCCTTTTTGTAATTTCACCTAATGCCATTGCTTTACCTAGTTATATATGCAATGTATGTTCAATAAACAAAATTCCCATTATAAAACTGAAGATGATAAATGGTACCCTACCACTCTTTCTACTAACCTTAACCGGAAACAGCCTAGCCAACCCCTCACTCCACAGGCAACGAGCAAGGTACCCGCTGATCAAATGAGGTACCCTTTGCAGGAAGGGCACCCCTGGCTGACTCTGGGCTCTGCTGAAGGTAACAAACTACTCAACACCACTGCCCTGTCAGCTACTTGGTGTTCTAATGAGTGATGCCATGACTCATGCTGTGACCTATGAGAAGCACGAAATTCCCAGGCTGCTAGTGGTGAAGCCTGTGAGTAAAGTGAGAAATTACAAGCTAAATGAGGAATTTATGTAGGAAAACAGCTGTGTAGTCCTGCCATAAAGGGTATAGACTAGAAAAATCTAAACTCTCTTGTTATAATGGAATATCATATATGAATGAAGTCAAATTTATAACTATAGTCTTACTGTTAGGTAATGCTTTCTTATTTTCTAATACTTTTGAATTTTAAAACATTTAGTAAAAATTAAATATTGAATTTCAGTTTCTCAAGGATGTTGCCAATAAAAATTTTTCTTAAACAAAATATTACTTTAGCTAATAAATAATTCATTTTATAATAGTTATTATTAGTTTTACAATTAGTTTTATAATAATTTATTAGTTTACTTAATAAATATAATGTTATTAGTTTACCTAATAAATATAATGATTTACCTGTCGTTATGAGTCATAGTGTTATTCCTGACCACAAACACACACACACAAGACAGAAGACTCAAATCTGCTAAAGTACTTCAAAATTAATAGTTATTTTGAGAAGGCTACTGTTGAAGAAAAAAATTAGCAAAGCAGCTTTCAAAGGCGTATTTACATATCATTCTATGAAGCATGACTTTTCAATTAGATCGAGCATCTGTTCTAATTAATTCCGCTGATTTTTTTGACATAAATTTTTTTGTACACATATGAAAAGTGAAATGAAGCCATGAATATACTGACTTTATTAGTTCAATAAATTCCCAAACATGTAAACACTGGGCTTATAGTAGTGTCATCAGATGCTTTAAATAGAAAATCAGTTAATTCAATAAATGTTTTGTTATTTACACAGTCAAGTGCTTGGGAGTTCATTTGTGTAGAAGCAATACTTGGGAGTTCTGTTGAAAGAAAAAATGGGACATTTCTGTGAATGCTATTATAAATTTCACTTAAAAGTTCAAAATTAAGGCAAGATTAATTACTTTTCTGATAAATATACAAGTTCTGGTGAAGCATGACACCAATATAAGGTAATATTCTTACTAAATTTCAAACTTGTGCCTTAATTTTTAGTTGTGGTATCCAAAATAGCTGCTATATTATACTAATTTAAATAAAATTCTAGTTGTCAGTACTTACAGAGATATGTAAATTTTGACAATGAACTACAAACATTTTATGATAAACAATACTGGATATTTATACATATATTATATACATGGGTTATTGATCTTTTGAAGAACTCCTTAGTAATTCAGTCTAAATGTCTTACAATGTTTTTGAAGTTCTTCATAAACAAGACCTCTATAAATTGTTTTTATTTTCCTCAAAATCCTTTGGAAACCTTTAATGAAAATATTCACCAAATGGAACAGCATACAACTTCAACTCTCAGAGTTATTAATTGTAATTAAGTAACAAAGCATTCAAAGATATATAGAAATATAAATATATTCCTTTGAAAACAAGGAGGATTTGGAGAAATAAATTATGGGAAATCAAATGGTGTACAAGATTTAACATTAAAACATTGTAATTGAGATTCATGATATTTTAACTTGTCATAAGACTATTTTGATGGAGTTCTTGCTTCTAATTGGGTAAATTTATATTCTGAAATAGAGTGGAATGAAATTGAAAAGGCCCAAAATTTTGCAGCATATAAATTTAGTAAATGCTCAAAAGAGTCAAAACCATAGACAACTTGTTTGATGAATTCTGCTTGCAAAAATATTTTTCAAAGAAATGTACTCTGAATTGAAGCAAAAAGACAGAACCTGTGAAAATATTTGGACTGAAGTATTTATACATTTCATTATAAAAAAATAATAAAATTTATTCCAAGAGACTATTATGAGCTTTGAGGTACCTCAACACCTGTGGAAAGAGTATGTTCTCAATTAAAAATGTTTTGATCCACAAAGAAAAATCAGTTGAAATTGTCAACAATTTAAAATTTAAAAGATAAAATAAATTAAAAAAATAAAAAATAATAAGGCAATATTCATTTAAGAAAATATCAGTGATGTAATATCAGTGACAAATACAGCCAAGAAACTAATTAAATGACATCACTATTCAGAAACAGAAAGGCAAATATCATATGATATCATTTAAATGTGGAATCTAAAATATGGCACTAATGAACCCATCTGCAAAATAGAAGCAGACTCACAGACACACAGAACAGACTTGTGGTTGCCAAGAGAGTGGGATGGACTGGGAGTTTGGGGTTGGTAAATGTAAATTATTACATTTAAAATAGATAAGCAATGAGGTCCTACTGTACAGCACAAGGGAACTATATCCAATATCTTGGGACAGAACACGATGGAAGATAGTATGAGAAAAAGAATGTGTATATATGTATATAACTAGTCACCATACTCTACAGCAGAAATTGACTGAACACTGTAAATCAACTATACTCAAAAATTTTTTAAATTAAAAAAATGTTTGCAAATTAAAATAAAGGCATGACTATTTACTAAGAACTAACATTTTTAGGTCATTTTATAATGTTTAGGAATTGACTATAAGGAAGGTTTTTGCATTAATAAAATCAGATATGGTATTTAGGTTTTATAGAAAGGTTTTTACCTTTTAAAGTAGAATTTCAATCATTTTATTAGTACACCAAAATAACAAAATCAAATTGTAAGTACATCGAAATAATAAAATAAATTTTAGGTAAATAGATAAATGCCTCAAAAATAAAGAATTTCAATAATTTGTAGTATCCTCCACATTACCAAAAGTGTTCCTGTGATCATGAATTATATAGTCAGTATAATCATGTGTAACTTAAAGAAAAGAAACTTGGAAACTTATAAATATATACAAGTTTCCAAATATATCCCACTTACCTAAAAATATATAAATACCAAAGATGAGAGAAGAAATTGAAAATGTAAATAATACTCTATTAAACAAATAAACTCTATACATAAATACCTTCACCCAATGAAGATTCTAGGCCAAGAGCAGTTACCAATGAATTATTGCAAATAGGAAGGAATGATGATATTTTTACACAAATGCAGAAAAAAGAAAAAGTAGAAAAACTTGCCGTCTTTATTTTATATTGCCAACACAACATTTATAACAAAATTTAACAAAAAAAGACATTAGGGGAGAAAATTACAAACAAATCTAACTCATGAACATACAAACAAAACACTTAAACACAAAACACAAAACACTTATGCCACACCAAGGTTAATACATCATAACCAATCTGGATTAGACCAGGAAAGCAAAATCGGTTTAACATTAGAAAGCCAATCAGTAAGCTTTACCATTATCTCAATATTGGCATAAAAGAATTAGAAGAGATGTAATATATGTTTGCGATTTTTCTTAAAAAGTGCCTAGTGAATTAGGAATATCAAGAAACATTCTTAATTTGATGAAGAGTATCTATTAGAAATCTTTCGCAGACATCTTACTTTACAGTAATCCATTTTGAAAGTTTATCTTTGAGATCAGAAACAAGAATTTGATTGTCACTATCACCACTCCTACTCAAAATCATAATGTTCTACAAGAAAATTAAGTAAGCGGTTATAAAGATTAAAAAGGAAGAAATCAAATTCTCATTATTCACAGATGATGTGATTATACAGAAAATTCACAATAATGAGGTTTTTTTAAATTTCTGGACAATGACTAAAATACAAAAAAAAAAAAACCTAATTGGATTGTGTTCAATTACAACTAACAAAAAAGAAAGTTGAATTTGTAAAAGATATCAATTTCAGTAGTATCAATTTACCCAATTTCTAGGGATAAGTCTAAAGAAAGCCTTGTAAGATATCTACATGGAAATTTATAATGTACGGAGCAGAAAAGTCAAAGAAAACATAATTAAATAAGATGGATATATTATTTATGGAATGGAAAAATTAATATTGTTCAGATGTTAGTTCTTACCAAATTGATCTTGATGATTTAATGCAATTCCCCCCCCCCAAAAAAAAAATCCTAAGGTGTTTTTTTGAATAATTTTGGTACCTCTTGAAAAACTGATTCTAAAATTTCTATTAATAGATTAAGAGCTACTATATGATCCAGGAATCCTTCTCCTGGTCATACACCGCAGAAAACCATGACTTCAAAAGATACATGCACACCAATATTCATTGTAGCACTATTTAAAATAGCCAAGACATGGAAGCAACCTAAATGTCCATCAACAGAAGAATGAATAAAGATGATATGGTACATATAGACAATGGAATACCATTCAACCATAAAAAGAACACAATAATGCTGTTTGTGGCAACATGAATGGACCAAGATATTATCATACTAAGTGAAATAAGTAAGATAAAAGCAGATATGAGATTTCTAATATGTGGAATAAATTAAAATGATACGGAAGAACTTATTTACAAAACAGAAACAGATTCAAAGATATTGAGAGAGCTGCCATTGTGGTTCAGCAAGAACCTAACTAGTATCCATGAGGATACGAGTTCAATCCCTGGCCTTGCTCAGTGGCTTAAGGATCCAGCACTGCTGTGAGCTGTGGTGTGGGTTGAAGATGTGGCTCAAACCCCAGGTTTTTGTGGCTGAGGCCCCTAGCCTGGGAACTTCTGCAGGTGTAGCCCTAAAAAACAAAAATAAAAAGGTTTGGAAAGCAAATTTAAGATTACCAACAATGAAATATTGGAAGAGGGATAAATTGGGAGGTTGGAACTAACACATGCTATTATATATGTAATGTATGAGTACATTACATATATAATATGTAATGAGGACCTACTGTATAGCACAGAGAAATCTACTAAATATTTTGTAGTGACCTATGTGGGAAAAGAATCTGAAAAGGAATGGATAGATGTATATGTATAACTGATTCACTTTGCTGTATACTTGAAACTAATATAACATTGTAAGTCAACTATAATCCAATATTTATTTAAAGAATCAGTCAATCAATCAATCAGTCAATTAGCCTCTAAGAGTTCCCTGGTGGCCTGGTTGTTAAAGATCTGATGCTGTCACTGCTGAGGTGCAAGTTCAATCCTTGGCCCAGGCTGAGGAACTTCTGCATGACACAGGCATGGCCAAAACAAAAACAAAACAAAAACAAACAAAAAAAAACAATGATAAATTAGCCTCTAAGCATATCTCAAAGCTTAAAGAACGATGAGGGTCTTCACATTCCCAGGACCCCACCAAGGAATTGAATTTATAAAAGCAGAAACCAAGAACAAAAAACTGCGGAATGGAGGATGCTTTTCACTGTTGTTAGGAAAAATAAGTGCTATATTTTGCTTTCATGAGTAGTAAAGGACACAGATTGAAGGAATGAGTTCTATAAAGTATTAAGAGCCATCCCAGTGGTGAAGTAAAAGAAAACCGATGGTGGCATCCACGCCTTGGCTGAGGTAGTTCTCCAGCAGGGCTGCCCAGTGTTTCTGTGGTCAAAGGGGAAGGAACTTGCATGCATATCATAGGAGCAAAACCATGATGAACACCGACACAGAGAGCAAAAACAAACGGGCCAATTCTGACTTATTGAAGTCCCTAAAATTTCTAAGTGTGGAGAGTCTAAGAATGTCAATTTTCCAGACATCTCTCTATCTCTGTAAAAGAGATTAAATTATGCCATTTATCATCCTAATTGTGTAGCTAATATTTAATATAAAATAATCACCTTATTTGGGAGTTCCTGTCATGGCTCAGTGGTTAACGGAAATGACCAGGGACCACGGAGTTATGGGTTCCATCCCTGGCCTCTCTCAGTGGGTTAAGGATCCGGTGTTGCCCTGAGCTGTGATGTGATCCCAGATGCGACTGGGATCCCGAGTTGCTGTGGCTCTACTGTAGGCCGACAGCTACAGCTCTGATTAGACCCCTAGCCTGGGAACATCCATATGCTGCAGGTGCAGCCCTAGAAAAGGCGAAAAGATAAATAAATAAATAAATACATAAATAAATAAATAAATAAATAAATAAATAAATAAATAAAATAACCACCTATTTGTCTTGATGCAATTATAGGGGTGGGAACCTAACTAGTTTTATCTCTACCTACTTTGACCATGTCATTCTAATCAAAACCCATAGATAAGTAAGTAGTTTAAGCAAATCAGAACCCTCAGGCTAACATTTTCAGAATAAATAGATGAGGGCGTGATTATTCACTTCACAAGAGTCTTTGTTTTTCTAAAGCATCCACCATAGGACTTCTTTTTGAAAGAGAAGAGCTCTCTGGAACATTTAAAATATGACTCAAAAAAAAATTCTTTTTTATGCCAGGGACTCAAACCAAGTGAAATATCAGGTTGGGTCAGGTTGGGTTTGGAGAGCATTTTGATGTTCTGGTTTTGTTCCATTTCAATTCCTTTAGAAAAATTTATAATGTCAATCATAGCATGAACTGACTCACAGAGACTTTTTGGAGGAAGTGGGGTCGAGTGGGGGGATCTGTGGTCTGCTCACAGTGCCATAGAAAAGAATAATTCAGGATTTTTATTTCTTTCAGGTTTGACTCTATTAATGGAATTCTTCCTGCTCTTTTAGCTCATAGTTTGATTTCGGTAAAAACTCTTGATTTACATACAATTTTTCAGAAAACTTCTTTGCCTAAAATGAGGTAAATCCGAAATACCAACTGATCGTTTCACCCTCTGTAAAAGTAGAAGCCAACAAAAAAATTCAGTTTTAGTAATGATTTCAGGTACACAGTGAGTGCTACTCCTAACTTTTTCTCTAAGCTGAACAACTCGAATGCCATTAGCACTTACTCATAATTCCTATCTTCAATTTCGTCCATCTTTTAATACTTTATCTCTAAGTCATCTTTAACTTCCCTATCTTTTCTTTAGGGTACATCAGATTTTCAGCAGATACGTTAGTAAAGGCTTTACCATTTCTGAGTATAGGACAAAAGCACATTTTCCCCATCTCTCTCTTTTCAATCCTATGCCATGGGCTGTTTTAACTTTTTTTCCCCGTCTTTTTTACACTTGTTAATACAATATATGTTTTGGTTCCCATATAATTTTTATATTAGTTGTGTCAATTAGTCAATGCCTATTTTGTATTTTATTGCCTTGATTAAACCTTTGCATCTTTCTATTAATCATCATTCCATTATTGATACTATATATCTCCCTTTTTTAAGAACAATCTTCAAAGATCAATATCTTAACATAGCATCATCCAGAAGTCTTTGGACTAATTTCTACATATCCGAAAAGATAAAATAGCAGCAGCCCCAAGATCCATAGTGACAAACCCCAAGTCTTATCCTCCCCTGTTACAGATCAGCCTTGTTTGTGTTTGAATGGAGGAGACTGAATGTTCTCTCAGCCATGAGAAGTCCAAAGACTTTCCACTTACCTCCAAGGGACATGAGGAAGGACTGTCTTCTTCCCCCCCTCCTACTCTTCCTTCTCCTCCTCTTCCTTCTTCTTTTTTATGGGACACCTGCAGCATATGGAAGTTCCCAGGCCAGGTGTTGAATCTGAGTTACAGGTGTGACCCACCCTGCAGCTACAGCAACCCAGATCCTTTAATCCACTGCACTGGGCCTGGGGTTGAACCTGCACTTCTGCAGTGACACAAGCCACTGCAGTCAGATTCTTAACCCATTGCACCACAGCAGGGACTCCATGAGAGAGTTCTTACTGAAGACTATGAATTTGGGAGCCAACAAACCTGGACAACAAGCTTTGCTACCATCTCGCAAACAAACCTAGCAATAAGCCTTACATTCCCACCATGCAAATTTGGGACATTTACTTACTGTGTCCAAAGCTCGTTTCCACATCTTTAACTTGGGGATTATTGAATTATGGGGATAAAAAACTATTTAGTGCACACCCTAGTACACAGTAGGTCCTTAACACTCTTTTTATTATTTTTATTTTTATATTTTTGTTTTGTGTATAAAGTGTTTGTGAGAATGTATAAGTCTGGTAGGAGGACAATGAGATATTCTCTGGGGTGGGGAGGTGCATATGAGCAGAGAAATATGATTGTCTCTGAAATTTCTAGATTTTCAAACTCCCTGCTGCATTTTTTTTTTCTTTTTAGGGCTGCACCTGCGGCATATGGAATTTCCCGGGCTAGGGGTCAAATGGGAGCTACAGCTGCCGGCCCACACCACAGACACAGCAACACGAGATCTGAGCTATGTCTGCAACCCACACCACAGCTCACTGGAAATGCTGGATCCCCAACCCACTGAGTGAGACCAGGGATCAAACCCACATCCTCATGGATACTAGCTGGTTTTGTTTATGCTGCACCACAACAGGAACTCCCCCTAATGCATTTTTTAACACTGATCTTACCACAGTGGAGGTTGGGATGCATAAGACAGCATCACTGCAATTACCTCATGTCAAAGCATTAATTCACAGTCAATTTTCCAGTGCCACATGGTCCCTACCCTTTCAGAGCTTATCAGTTAATACAGAGCAAAAATGAAATTACATGCATTAACAAACAAGAGGAAAAACTCAACCAGAACAACATTGCTGAGTATTTGGAGGAGAGTATAGCTCAATATGCATTTCCTACTGAGGCTTTGTAGGAGGAGAGGGAGGAGTATGGTAAAAACTAAGAAATCCATAGGCATCTGTGATTCAAAAGAGGAAATGATTTTCTTTATACAAAAAGATTGCTCTCCATGATGTGATGATGGTGCCAGGAAATCACATTGCTTGACACTGAGTGAAGACTTTGTGTATAAAGGACCATGGGTCTCAACACCAATCGTGATGCCTTTAAATAAAACTGGAGTGTTTTCTGCATATTCCTCAGTTGAAACTGCTCAACTTTGGGGGGAAAGTAGTAGTATTTAGAATCCAATTTAGCAAATGTACTAATTGCTATGCTGGATGTTCCTGGGTCCAGATTAAGAGACTTTAAACTCTCAAACACTGAGCTTAGTTGATATTTGCTACCACCCAAAAGATGACTTGCTGGTTATAGTTATGTTTTCTGAGACCTTAGTGATTAGGTGTCCAGGCATGTTGATAAGGTGGCTCCACTACTCTCTGAACTCACCACAGCCTTTTTCTACCTCAGAACTTCACTTAGAGGGATTTTAATTCAAATTCTCTTTTACTATTTAATGAGAAGGAAAATAGTATCAACTCTACCTTTTACCCTACCATAGGAAGGTAGAAGGGTATAAAAGTGGAAATGTGGGGGTTCCCATCATAGCACAGCGGAAACGATTCCAACTAACATCCATGAGGATGCAGGTTTGATCCCTGGCCTTGCTCAGTGGGTTAAGGATCCGGTGTTGCCGTGAGCTGTGGTGTAAGTCGCAGATGTGGCTCCAATCTAGCTTTGCTGTGGCTGTGGTATAGTCCGGCGGCTGCAGCTCCGATTGGACCCCTATCCTGGGAACCTCTATATGCCATGGGTGAGGTCCTAAAAAGACAAAAAAAAAAGTATAAATGCACATCCTACCTTTTTATAGACAATGTTGGCCCTTGTTCTGACTTCCTTTTGTGATTGTAATACTCTATCATGCTCCCTTTGAGAAAAGGCTTGACATTTTTCCCTAGAGTTGACATTATACACCCTTACATTTATCCATAATCCCAAGGTGCCTTTCTCTCCTCTCTGTTGACATTTATTTATGCCACATAGTAAAAAAATAAATGTGGCCTTCCCTTTGTGGCTGAGAGGTTAACAAACCCAACTAGGATCCATGAGGATGCTGGTTCAATCCTGGGCCTCTCTCAGTGGGGTAAGGATCAGGTGTTGCAATGAGCTGTGGTGTGGGGCACAGATATGGCTCTGATCCTGTGTTGCTGTGGTCGTGGTGTAGGCCAGCAGCTACAGCTTCGATTCAGCACCTAGCCTAGGAACAGGTGCAGCCCTAAAAAGCAAAATAAATAAATAAATAAATAAATAAATAAATAAATGCATTCTTTCAGAAAGAACATTCCATGAGACCTCCACATTCCCCTAGTTAAGCAGAATCGATAGGTTCCTACTAGGCATTTCTATTACACTTTGTATACCTGTATGACTGATATGTTAACTTTTGCTGTGCTGGTGCCGGTGGTGACACTTATGGGCAACAGTGGCACTTTCAGTAGGGACCACTAGCCGAGGCATCCCTGAGGGCCAGCAGTAGCAGAGGCTTTGCTGAATTTTGACCGATCTAGGAGGGATTACCACAATGAACCAGCATAGGAAAGAACGAAAATGGTATTCACAAGATTCTGGCTACTGATTTAGTTAGTGGGTCACTCATAAGACAACACCCAGGTACCAATGAGTACATCAAGAGGAAATAGAGTCAAAGAAAACCCTTTCGTCAGAAGCATTTTGATCCTAGTTTAACCCCTCGGAAAACAATGGATGTATCTATAAACTCATTTCCCCTCTTTAAATTGCAACTCCTGAAGACGGGGAATGTTTTTTCCCTTCTAAGTCTGGGTTATGGTCTTACACATAGAAGCTGCTGAGAAAAATCTATATTGAATTGCATTCTTTGAATTCGCTTCTTTGAATATTAAACCATGTAGATTATCAAATTTTTTTTCTGCTTTTTAGGGCCTCACCTGCGGCATGCGGAAGTTCCCAGGCTACGGGTCTAATCAGAGCTACAGCTGCCAGCATACACCACAGCCACAGCAATCCAAGCTGCGTCTGCAACCGACACCACAGCTCACAGCAACACCAACCAGATCCCCGACCCACTGAGTGAGACCAGGGATCGAACCCACATCCTCATGAGTACTAGTTGGATTCGTTTCTGCTGAGCCATGATGGGAACTCCCAGATTATTACTTTTAAAATGTGTAGGAACCATACATCACAAGAAAATAATCAACAGTTATTTTCAGTTTCTCGAATTCTGAAATGTATTTTGGCTTACATGCTTAGCAAATCAGAAGATGAGAACTTTTGAGTTTTTAATTCTCTTTCTTCCTGTGCACTGATTAAACTTACTTTCCTATCGTCAGTTTCTTGTCCTTTCTCCCAAAATTACTTTCAGAAAACATAGCTGTTTTTGGCATAGCTTTTTATACACAGAACTTTCCTGTTCAGCTCTGAGCATAAGAATCATTTCATTAAACAATAATAATATCCCTAATTTATATATCACTTTACACTTGTAATACACAGACCCATGTTCTCTCAGATGATTCTTAAACCAATCCTCTTGGAATAAGCAGGGTAACTATTATTGAATCCATTATCTATGTGGAAGCTGAAATCATTAGAAAACGGTAAGTCAGAGTTCAAACTAGGTCTTCTGTCTCCACATTTATATTCTTTCCACTGCACCAAAAGACATCACATCCTGGTGCTTTTCCTCAAATTTTTGCTCTGGGAACATCTAGAAAGCACTTGTGAGCTCAGGTTTCCTATGCGTCGCCATCTCTCTTTTTCTTGACCACATCCCTTCAAACTCTGCCCTTTGCAAATTTTGACCTCTGAGTGTCTCTGGACTTACATAATGTATTTATTCTTCCCAAAGTAACCAAGTAAAATATAACAAATAGAAAGAACAGAGAGTGGGCAAGCACAAATATGTATTAGCCTATTAAATCATCTATTCCCAGGAACAATGGTTCGCAGAAACTGAAGATGAAAAAGATCTATGAGGTCATCTCATCCACCCCCCAACTCAAAACAGGTTCAAACCCAGAATGCTGACAGCCAAGTTGTCCTTTAGTTTCCAGCCCTGCCTTTTGAGGCACTAGATTGTATCTGCTGCTGGAATCTGCTGGAGGGAAAGCAACAGAGTGATCTCAAAGTTGGAGCACCGAGGTCCCAAGAGCCTAATTGCTCTGTGCAGAGGACAGTGTGCCTGTAATGGATCAGTTCTCCCCTAAAGGATGTGGTCCTAATCAGGAGTGGTTCCCACAGAAACTTTCACAGGTAACTGGCGGAGAAGGAAAGTCCAAACTAATAAAAAGCACATAAGCTCCAAGCCTTTCTGAAGTCGGAAGTAACCGATAGGAACACCATCACACACAGACACACACACAGACACACACACTTTTGAAGAGTAGGAAACATACCCAAACTAATGCCCTGATTCTTGTCCTTTCATTTCCTAGTTAATTTCTGAGGCAAATCTGTCAGCCTCAGTGCTGGGGTGCTGAAAGTTCCCAGATAAAGCCTTTAAAAAAAATCCCCACTGCTTAAGAGCAACAGTAACATATAGAAACATTCTTTACATGGACTTTCTTTTTTTAACCTATTATTATTTGAGAGAAGAATTCATTCTGTACTTGGAAAATATTAATGAAAGAAAGAAGATATGTATTTTTAAAATACAGGAAAAAGAATATTATGCTAAGAGTTTCAAAAAATGGAATAATAACCAAGTTCTACTCTAATCACTCCCCAGGTATGTGACCAGGAGCAAGGTGCTTCCTTTTCCCTCCTATGAAATAAGAGCATAAAACCATATTACCTCTAAGATGTTTTCTATTTATAGAACTTAAAAAGAGCCCAAAGTATCTGTTTATTTTAAGCAAAGGATGTGGGAAAATGACACCCCTTGTTTTCTGCTTTGCCAAGATGCCCTCGAGTAGACCTAGGAGGAGAACCTGGAATATTAAGAGAATGGACCTCCCTGTTATGCTTTGGTTTTCAGAGCTCAGATGCATTAGTATCTTCCATGGAGAGAGATTTTGGAAAACAAGCAGTAAGTTTAGAAAAAAAAAAAATGGTGCCCTATATAAGTTTGTATTCCTGTAGAAGCTTTGGGCATGAATGATTTCCAAATGTGGTCCCCACCTCCGGCCCCCTCCCTCCCCATTTCTCTCCACCTCCATCCCCTCCCTCCCTGCCTCCGGCCCCCTCCCTCCCTGCCTCCATCTCCCTCCCACTTTCTCCCTTTCTTCTCAAGCCCTAGCCAGTCCCTTTTACCATCTCCTGGACACACTCTTCTCTTTTCTACTCCAGACGTTCTTAAAGAACTCCTAGCCTAAGCTCCTTTTCTCATTAGAAAATTAATTGCTTAAATGTGGCCCCAGTAGCAATCTCCGTCTTCTATTTATCCTAATCTCTATCTTATCTCTTTAAATAACCAGCCTTTGCCCAAAAGTGTGGGTCTACGCTCAGCTTCATTTGAGGGCTAGGTTCTAAAACTCCCTCCTTACTTGTCTCTCCTTCCTTTGTCACTTTCTAGGTAATTGTTTATTTTTAATTAATTAATTAATTAACATCTATTTATTTATTATGCTTTTTAGGGGCACATCTATGGCTTATGGAAGTTCCCAGGCTAGGGGTTGTAACGGAGCCACAGCAACACAGGATCCAAGCCACATCTGCAGCCTACACCACAGCTCTCAGCAATGGCGGATCCCTGACCCACTGAGCGAGGCCAGGGTTCAAACCCACAGCCTTATGGTTCCTAGGCAGATTCGTTTCCACTGCACCACGACAGAAACTCCTCTAGGTAATTGTTTTAATCACACAAACCATCTTTGTTTCCCTCTCTGTGAGTTTATTAGTCTTCCCTGACGACCAGCCTGCCCCTGCTTCATCTCTGTTTCCTTTCCTTCTGTCCCACTCGTTGGGCCTTACTGTCCTTTGACCTTTTGTCAGCAGGTAAGGCATCAATAAACCAGCAGTGTACCTCAAGGTCTTAGGGTTCCAGGGAAAATTCACCTCTGACCCTTCAGGCCCCAGTTGCTTTATTCCTGAATCATCAGACCCAGAAAACAGTTTGCCTGTCTCTTCATTGGTCAATAGTTGCTAAAATAATACATTCACTTGCATAGATTATTTTTAATGCTCTGTTCTTTTTTTAATTTTTATTTATTTATTTTGTCTTTTTGCCTTTTCTAGGGTTGCTCCCATGGCATATGGAGGTTCTCAGTCTAGGGGTCTATTGGAGCAGTAGCTGCCAGCCTCTGCCAGAGCCACAGCAACATGGGATCTGAGCCGCATCTGTGACCTACACCACAGCTCACGGCAATGCCGGATCCTTGACCCACTGAGCAAGACCAGGGATCGAACCTGCAATCTCATGGTTCTTAGTTGGATTCATTAATCACTGAACCACAATGGGAACTCCTGCTCTGTTCTTTTTGTTAGTAGAAAAAAAAAAAAAAAAAGAGGATGAGAGAATAAAAAGATGAGGATGGAAACACTGAGTCCATGCTTTCTCAGTTCATCTTTGAACAAATTCAGAGAAGATGAGTCAAAGTACAACGTGCCCTTTGCTTGAACTACTGAATTTGGTTAGGGATCAAAAGGATGAACATAATTGTATCAAAGAGAACTGCTAAATGTTCACTGGGAAACTAAGCCATTATAACTCTGTTTGTGAGGACAGAGTTGGGGGAGGATGGCTCTGAATACAAAGAGTGTCACCTATCCCAAACACCTCATTTTGCCTCAGTAAATGTATTTGGAAGAACTGAGGATGTAAAAGCTGGCACCAGTAAGGCTGGAGAATGAGGAGAAATATCAGGAAAGCATCTGGATTCCGTGCAGCAAATGCCTGCAGTAACTTTGATGAATATGTTACCTTCTCAAACCATTTATTGAATAGTCCTAAAAGCCCAATTCAGAGAATCGAGCTTTGATTCTCTTAGAATCCTCTTCCTCCCTTACTGTTTGCATTGACTGCATTAAGCCACTCAAGTGTTTGTGGGTAAAAACTGAGAAAGATAGATTTTTAAAAAATTTTTTCAACTTTTATGGAGTTCCCATCATGGCTCAGTGGAAACAAATCTGATTAGTGTCCATGAGGACGCAGGTTTGATCCCTGGCCTTGCTCAGTGTGTTAAGGATCCACATTGCCATGAGATGTGGTGCAGGTCACAGACGCAGCTCGGATACCACATTGTTGGGGCTGTGGTGTAGGCCAGTAGCTACAGCTCCAACAGGACCCCTAGCCTGGGCACCTCCATATGCTGCTTGGTGCAGCCCTAAAAAGACAAAAAAAAAATCAACTTTTAGATTTGAATATTTGAAGAAAAAGAGGAAAAATCAGGCAAGTATTACAACCACTAACCCCTCACACACAAAACACACTGCTTTTTTTTCAGCAAGTTATGCCCAGAGAAAAAGGATCATCTTTGCCGATAATGTATTTAACAGTGGTTCACTGTGGGAGTTATAATTTATAATAATATTTCACAAGCCAATAGCATTCAAGATAATGCCTTTTAATAAGCCAATAAAGAAATAACATACTCCAAACCAATGATAGATTAATTTCACTCTTGTTCCAGGCAAGGGAGATGAAAGAAATAAAGTCCAAATTTAGTAGTATTTGTACATTTCTCTGAGTTGGTTCTCAGAAAAGTTGTCTTAACCAAACAAAAGCTGACATCCTAGTGCAGTGCAAATCAAAAGTCCCTTGTCACTGGAACACAATGCTAGCAGAATGAGGGCTCCAGTGTTGGTAGAAGCAATGATCTCTTTTATTGGCCACTACATAGTTTTCACCATTGTCAGCAAAAGGGTAGCCTTGCCATGGCAGAAGCTAATGCCCTTGGTCCTCAGAGAGCTATTTAGATCTGCAAAGTGTAGAATATGCTGCCCATATTGAATACTCTCAGCAAGTCTTCACAAATTCTTGGTATTTAAAGTTTAAATATCCATTACATCATAGTTACTCCTTTGTGAGTTCATACTCATAAAACACTTAATAGCATGACAATTGGATGACATCATCTTGACACCACCTCCCAATGTAAACAAATTTGCCTTTAGATCAAAACAACTTCAGTTAAACCTGAACAAGTGGATTTGAAATCATAACAAACTAATTCACAACATTCCACCCTGTGATTCCAAAGCACTCACATACTAATTAATCCTAAGGGCTCAAGGCCCTATACAAATCTATGTTCACAAAAATATCAATCTAGCCTGTGATTAGACACCACTTACAATCTGATTTTCCCTGAGGTTCCCATAGTTTTGTTACTGCAAACTTTGTAAAACAAATTCCTAATATTATAAGCAAAAATATAACAAAGAATTATTTAATGTGGTATCAGATCTAGTCACCAAAAATCAAAAATTAAGTTTCTTAAACTACTTAGTTAAACTTCCTTGACAATTGTGCTTTCTTATAAAAGGCAATTTTGTAAAAGGCCAGGAGGTACCATCTTGCATAGCACTAGCAAGCATGGGTTCTGATTGCCATAACATCAGAATTCAAGGATGTCATTATCTAAGGGAATGCATGTTTTTGGTCTCTTTTAAATTCCTGCAAAGTTATTTATACTTTGTTAATCTCCTCTTCCAGATAGGTTTTAATTATCTTAATTTTTCTAATATATGATTTACATATATTAGATTAAATTTAGGAGGTTCAATGTGAAATATTTCTCTGGTTATTTTAATGGTTCCTCTATATTCTCTTGACCTCAAATAATATCTTTGTCCTTCTATTGCTATAATCATTATCTGTTCTAGTTTTACACATCTGTTCATGCTGTGTTTCTTACTTTCCCTTTGGCTCCAATAAGTCGGGGTAAACATGGCTTAGGACATACTATCACCTTCCAGTTTTCCATATTATATATAACTCCTTGAGGAAGCATCAGGTCCACGTCCACAGTCATAGGTGCTTGTACAACAGGTATAGCCAAAGGTCTGGCAGTTGTAACAGAATTGTGGTTCCATTCCACCAATATATCCTTAGGAACATGTTTTCCTTCTTACTTAAAGGGGAATTTCCATGACCTATAATTGAAAATCATTTAAGAAACATCCTTTACATTTTTTTTAGGATCTCATTAATTTTAGAATTATCCCAACTGCTTTCATCAGAATATTCCATGCCCCATCTGTTTCTTTTTGACAATCATGTATGTTTTGCAATATTCTGCTATTGGTATCTATCTGGGGTCCAAAGATGATACATTGTGATTGTTTATTTTCAAAATTTTTGAAGTCCAAATTAATGTGATCAATTTGGAATTGTGAAAAGACTGTTGCTATTGGGCCTCCAATTAGTTTTCCCACAAGTCCCATGGGAACTGTCAGGGTTTTCCTACTTTTAATGAGTCAATCCTTAGGATAGGTTGTAGGTTATGCATATAATTAAATGGATGAAGTTAAGCACAACTAGGAGATGACATGTGGTCTTAAGATACTGTGTGTTGAATTTTAGACTATATACCACTAGAGTGGGCTCTACTATTACAGTAAGTAGTCTAATGAGTTAGACTATTCTAACGGGGGAATTAAGACATTAGAAGTGAGATAGAAGGCCACAGTGTACCATAATGGATAATGATAAGTATTATATATTAGATTTCCCAAGTGTCCTCTATATACTTCACCTTGTTTTTTTGAAATCAGGGCATAATGTCCGTGATTTACAGTTAATTTTCTAGTAGTGAATACGGATTATATACAATGCAAGCTATGGGTACTGTAAGTGATCTAATGTGAGCCTGTGAATGCTCAATGACATAGTAGGCCACAAATTATTGTGAGGGTATGTTTTAACTTATGAAAGAGAGTCAGTGCAGCATTTGAAAAATATATCTGGGTTATAAACTTCTGTATTGGATGTAGCAATTGTTGTCTCATGGAAAATTCAACTCCCCTAATAAAACAGGTGAGTCCATTTTGTGACATAAAGTCTAATCTCTTAGCCATCAGTGGTATTGTATCCCCATGGGGCTCCTAAGGATAGAAGATGCTTGTATGGAACTGGAGATAATTTATACTTTATTTCAGGTCCTTGTTTAGTGAAATCAGTGTCTCATCAAATATGTCATTGGCAGCTGGATGTACTTTGTACAGTCTCCGTAGTGTTTTCTGTCTTCTCTCTGGTGTTCTTTATTTCCTTTTCCCCATGCTCATAATAGACTTCTTTATAATCTCCTACTTTGTTCCATGCTGGTATCCATTGCCTCATGGCCAAATGATACAGTCCTTTAGATGAGATCTTTAAGTATCAATTCATTACAGAATCCGTGTGTTTCAGGTTGTGATTCTATATGTGTCATTAGAATCTTCATCTTTTTAAAGAATTTTTTTTTCTTTTTATGGCTGAACCTGCAGCAAGTTGCCAGGTTAAGGGTCAATTCAGAGCTGCAGCTGCCAGCCTATGTCACTGAAGCACTGGATCCAAGCTGCATCTGTGACCTATGCCAGAGATGGTGGGAATGCCAAATCCTTAAGTGAGTGAGGCCAGGGATCGAGCCCACATCGTCATGGATGCTAGTTGAGTTCTTAACCCACTTAGCCACAACAGGAACTCCAATTGGTTGCATACTATCATTTGCTATAGTTTTGTCTATTGTCACAGGCCTCACTTCTAGTAGGTTAAATTTACTCTGGTCAGAGGATTAAAATAATCGTCATCCTTGTGGTATGGATTGGTGCCCTTAGGAGCAAAAGTGTCTGCGTTTCTTCCCACTACTCTGGAGATTGCCTTTTGGGTGATAGCCTCTCCTCTCTGTCTGTCTGAGTCTATGTTGCTAACTGTTCTGAATAAGAGCACTGGAATTTCTTCCTTATTTGCTTTTTAATATGGGCTATCACCCATTAGTTTGGGTGATCAAGTCAATATCTAGAGTTTCCTTAATTTTAGGTTTTGTCTGGACTAAGTCTTCAGTAAATATCCAGAGATCCTCAGAAGTTAATATACAATCCAATCTACCCTTAAGTCACTTCTTGAGTAATTTTTGAAGAGCTAATGAGCTATTGTCTTTTTGCCTTTCACAGCAATGGAAGTGTCCCAAGTATGTTTTATCACAGGGATGCTTAAGAGAACATTCCAACTCATTTATAGCATGATAAAGCAGTATTAAGATAAGTATTGTGGGCAGTATTAGCATCTAAACTATCACAGCTCTATCAATTTTGTCTATTTGTGGGCTGTTTATAATTTCAGCAGAATACCATAGGTGTTAAACAGTATATTAAGTTTCAAGTTCATTGATCCAGTAATGGTCTTTACCAGATTTTGGTCAAGTGCAAATTTAGCATAATTTATCAATCTGTATTTCAAATTTGATGTGAAGTATGATATGGCCTATAACACCAATCAATATTAATTATTACTTTGGGTCAGGTTGGCCAATTGTTTTATTTTCAGCAAATTATGCTCAGAGACTGAGATTGTCTTTGCCAATAATTAATTTAATACTGGTTCACTACTTAATTATAATTTATAAAAACATTTCACAAGTCAATAGCATGCAATATAATGTCTCTTAATAAGCCAATAAAGAAATAGCATATCCCAAACTAATGACTGATTATTTGCACTATTGTTCCAGACAAAGGGGAGATGAAAGAAATAAAGTCCAAGTTAGTAGAAGAATACCTTTCTCTCAGTTGATCCTCAGAAGAGTCGGCTCAGGCCAACCAAGAGCTAATACTCAGCTGCCAGAGCAACAAAAGTCCCTTGTCTCGAGCAAAATGCTAGCAGAGCGAAGGCTTCAGTGTTGGTAGCAGAGATGATCTCTTTCATGGACCACTTCACAGTTTTCACCACTGTCAGCCAAGGGTAACCTTCCCATGGCAAAGCTAATGCTTTAAGGTCCTCAGAGAGCTATTTAGATCAGTGAAGAGTAGCCTTGTCCATACTGAATACTCTCAGCAAGTCTTCACAAATTCTTGGTATTTAAAGTTTAAATGTCCATTACATCATTGTTGTTCCTCCATGAGTTCATATCGATAAACACTCAGTAGCATGACAATTTCATGACATCATCCTGACACAGCCTCCCCAGTGGAAACAAATTTGCCCTTAGAGCAAAACAACTTCACTTAAACCATGAACAACTGGACTTGAAATTATAACAAACCAAACAAACCAAAATACAGCATGTGCACACATACACACACATACACACACACACACATGTTGGGCATGGTCTACTTACCAAAGTGTGATCCATGGGCCAGAAGAATAGGCCTCACCTAGAAACTTTTAGAATGCAAAATCTTGGGCTCCTTCCTAGACATGTGGGATCTGAATCTACATTTTTACAAGAAGCCCAGATGAATTGTTTGAGAAGCACTCTCCCAAGGCCATTCTGAAAAGGAGGAGGAGCACAAGGTAATGAGATAGATAGGTGTATAATTGGGAAGAGAATGGTGGACACTAGAAAGCATTTTCCTAGCCCTATTTTTAGCCTATGTCAAGAGGACCATTCATCCTCTAAAGAACTATGAAATAAGACAATAATCAACGTTTCCACTTTGTTGTTTTTCAGGCAAGTCTGACTATGTTATTAATATCCCAGAACCTCCATCTGAAATTCAAATAAGTGCCTCTAGCAGAACAATGGTGTTTCACACACAATTACAAAAATTACCCAGGAAGATTTACTTGGGCAACATTAACTGGGTCCATATTATGTTTCCCAGTCCAATTAAGGGGGAGTTTCTAAAAATAAACTTTTAATTAAAAATAGGCATAAGCCTAAAACACCCATTGTTGACTGCTAATTGAAACAATAATACGATATGCAATTTGGTATATAATGAATAGAAATACTATTTGATATCTCCTTCACAAAATCGTTTTCAATTGCTGTTTAACCTAACTGCTTTATTTCCATAGAAACAAAACTCACCACGAGCCTTTCCTCAAAGTCAAAATTGCCTTCCAGGGCTATCTCTGGGCTCCAAATATTCTTCCTAAGTTTTCTTCTGCTTCTGTTGGGGCTTTGCTAGTGGAGAAGAAGCTTTCTGACACCAGCTCCTATCATAAAAGGAAATCTCCTTTCCACATTCACCTAAGTAGCAGATAACAATTTCACTCTTTGAATCCAGACATCCCAGCTCACTCTCTCTTTTTTTTTTTCCCTCCAAGCCTCCAGGCTCACCTGGGACTTTCCTCTGAGTTGATTTCTATACCAACTTCAATAGGTTTCTATATATTTTCCTTGCTTTTCCAGAGACTTCAGAGATTTGCTTTTAAGTAAAGGAGATCCTTTATGAACATTTTTTCTAAAATAGATTTTTATATTAACCTACACTGTAGTTTCCACATGAAGACAAAGCTTGTTTGTTTGAGGAAGTCTCTGTTGGCAGTGTGCATCGAGGTGGCAAATTACAGGGAAATGCTTTTGTGTGTGTTTTGCTTTACTTCAACATAATTATTTGCTTGTAAAATACATGAGAGAGCAGAAAAATCAGAATATTTTCAGATCAGAGAACTCAGAAGCAGGATGGGGATCATCTGGCTTGAAGATAAACATTCTTAATGCTATAGAGGTCAAGAACATGGGCTCCACAATGTATCACCATGGTTCAAAGCTTGATTCTGCCAAGACTATGTGTGCAAATTGGGCAAATTACTTATCTATGCCTTGGTTTTTCCATCAGGATAATAAAAGAACCTACTTATCAGTATCCTAGTGAAGACTGAATGAGTTAACATCCATAAAGCACCTAAATACTTGGCATCTAGCAAGTGCCTCATAAAATAATTACTATTATTAGTTGTAGACTACCAGTATGTAAGAGTGAAGCAATTTTCCTAATATGCTCAGTGTTATAGTTGATTTTACCATAATTCTAGGCTTTGTAAAAGGTAGGTTACTATTCTTTTTTAATAAATCTGATAGCCCTGCCCTCAAAGAACTTGAAGCTTTTTGTATTATTCTTGCAGCAAGTATTCAGGTAATATATACATGCATCTTTTTTGGAATATGGGGAAACAGAGGAACTAATAGTTTAACTGCCTTAATTTGGGAAAAACTAAGACCAGCCTTTCCATCATCTCTTTTGGTGTCTGGTCAAATGTTCTTTCAGATAAAATACACTTCTCTTTCTTTTTCTTGTTTTTAAAAACCTTTTCTAAATTTTTTTTAAATTATAGTTGATTTACAGCATTGTGCTTTTTGTTTTGTTTTGTTTTTTATGGCCATACTCTTGACATATGAAAGTTCCTTGGGCCAGGGATTGAATCCGAGCCAAAGCTGTGAACTACGCCACAGCTTGGCAATGCTGGATCCTTCTTAACTCATTGCACTGGGCTAGGGATAAAACCCACACCTCCACAGCTGCCCAAGTCACTGTAGTTGGATTCTTAACTCACTGTGCCACAGAGGGAACTCCTGTGTCAATTACTGCTGTAAAGCAAAATGACTCAGTTATCCACATACAGATATTTTTTTTTAATATTCTTTTCCATAATGGTTTATCCCAGGAGACTGGATAGAGTTCCCTGTGCTATATATACAGTAGGACCTCATTGCTTATCCATTCTTAAATGGAATAGTTTGCATCTACTAACCCCAACCTTCCAGTCCTCTTCCTCCTCCATCTGGGCAACCACAAGTCTGTATTCTATATCTGTGAGTCTGTTTCTGTTTCATGGATAGGTTCATTTGTGCCATATTTTAGGTTCCACATATAAGTGATATCATATGGTATTTGCCTTTCTCTTTCGGACTTAACTTCGCTTAGAATGATACTGTCTAGTTGCATGTTTTTGCCAATGTCATTATAAAAAACACTTCTTAAGTTAGTTCAAATTTGTTTTGACTTTGGAGAGGCTGAGAACCTCTGGTTTCCAGTTTTTCTATTATTTGAGTTTGCCCACCAATAAATAGTCCCACTGCTGGAAATCCCCTGAAAGACTTGAAACGAGGGATGCCTGCATGTGACGGTGGGGCCTGAACTGACAATCTACACTATAGAAATCGGAAACACTCAGTATTTTATTTCGCTGCTTATCCACACATAGGTAGCCAGGCCTCGGGTAACTGGGACCACAGAATACAGCTGAAAACAGGAATCTTTGAGAAGCAAAGAGAGACGATCATCTCTCAAAGAGAGAACATCATCTTCTAAAACAGCAAACAGGAAGAAAAAAAAGGGGGGGAAATGTCTTTACTCTCTCTGGGGATTCTTGGTTTACTGGAAAAACTGAATTGCTCGGCTGTCACGCTGCTTCAGGGCCCTTATTCCCTTTCCAAGGCAATTGTTTTATGCACCATAATCTACTTACCCCAGAGTCAACTTTAACAAGTGAGTGATTCCCAAGAAAGATTTTTGGCCTCCCAAAGCCCTCTCAATCCTGGTGTTTCTGTGAAGCATATTCGAATATCTGTCTTCAGTGAATGGGGCTAGAAATCTTGTGAGAGCATGTTTCCTGGAGGGTAATTTTGAGACTGCTTCCTTTGGTCTCAGTCAGGACCAAAAGAGACAAAGCAGAAGCTGAATTGCAGAGGAAGGCAGACGGTCATTTCATTGGGGGAACATCTCCACTCCCAGCAATTGGTCCCCTTCAAGTATGGAGTAGAAGTATCCATTGGTTCTCATTTAATCTGAGTCCATGTTATCACAATACCATACACTAGGAATTGTGCCTTGTCTTCAGGCCCCCCAAATGCAGCCAGTTGCTTCCTTGTGTGTCACTCAGAGCTGGAATACTTGGGCCAGGAGGGGAGGCATATGCCCTGTTCGGGGTTTGCATAAGCCCTGCTTTGGTTCTGGGTTGCGACATTGGGCTGTGAGCTTTGTGTCTCCTGGCCTGTACAAACACCACCACAGTTTAGGAAATGGGTGTCTGCCTGGCTGTGAGCTTGCTGCTCCCATCCCATCCCGGGTGGGCCAGTGCTGTAGGTTGGACTTCCTCAAACACCTCAAAGTACTTTTCAAAAGTTTTGGGTTTGGTAAAACCCTAAAGTGTGTTTGGCCTGCTTTTCCCCCTCCTTTTTCAAGCCCCTGCGTGTTTCAAGGGAAATTTAATCCATATGTTTCTGATACATTTACACTTAACTCATCAAAATATTGTTTTGTGAAAACCGCTGGATGTCCAGGGCTCTTTAGGAGTTCTTTTCATGGAACTTTTAAAAGCTTTTTTTTCTTAGAAACAGGAAGTCATATTTGTGCCAAAAGTTGAAAGAACTTGAACCTCAGAAAAAAAAAAAAAATTGGAATTCTATCTGGAGTTCCAAATCCACAGGTTTCCAGGGGGTTCTAAACTTGGCCAGCCATCCCATGTTTTGCAAACCGAAGACCTATAAACAGAACCCAGAGTCAGATTCTACATTCTCTGTATGGACTATGCCATGAACACAACCACACCTATTCTGTGTTCCATGAGATGGAAAAGGCACTCAGCAAAGAAAGTATGGTGATCTGCACATGAAAGAAAACCCGAAGTATGTTGGTAGTATTGTTAAAACCTGTGCAGAAGGATCTGAGCTTCATCCATGCCTTGGGGTAGATTTGATTGTTTCAAATGCTGAGTAAATTATAGGCTCCCCTGTATGACTTTTAAAAATAGAAAGTGAGAGATTTGGGCCAAAGGTGCTTTGTTGCTGCAGAGCCTAAAATGAAAATCAGGGCCAGGAGCTTCAGTTGTAAAACCAGAGGTTTACAGCTACACGGAAAAAAAGACTTGCCTCTCCCAGACTTTAATTACTATTACTTTGCATCAGGATTTTGCCAAGGGGACTGTTTCCAGCCCTGCCCTCCTACCCTACTGCTGAAGGTTTTACTTTCCTGCCCAGGAATGGTTAAGCCCATGAGAGACAAGTTTAGTCACCTGATTTCTCTCAGGATGCATCCATCCTCTGTCAGACTTGGATCTTAAGAATTTCATAAACGCTACCTGACCATGACCATCTTGACATGATTGTCTATAAGCATTCCAAATTAAATGCTTTTCATCTGGGTCAAAAGCAACTCTGTTTTCCTATTCAGGTCTGGGGACAGCCTACCTGCTGTCCTCTTAGTCTCAAGGTAAAAGAGAACTGACATCCTATGTTTGCACCCCTCCTCTCTTAGACTGGCCTCCCAGCCCAATGTTTTGATAAAGAATCCTCTTTTCTGTACAGCAAAAATTTACACAACATTGTAAACAAACTATAATTTTAAAAATTTTTTAAAGATTCCATGTAGCTCTCCAGACATCCATCTAATTGAAAAGAGTAGTCCAGAAGGAATATACAGACATCAATACTCACATGATGTATATGATGCAGGTAACCCTGGGAAGAAAGATGATGGAAAATTCCTTAAAAAAATGGCCTTCCAAATTTTTATTTTTATGAAAATATTTTGTCACTAGCCTTTTAGCACACAATGCAGAGAATTTTTACATTAAAAATTTTCTAGACAAAAAAGAA
Organism: Phacochoerus africanus; assembly: GCF_016906955.1. NCBI lineage: Eukaryota > Metazoa > Chordata > Mammalia > Artiodactyla > Suidae > Phacochoerus > Phacochoerus africanus. The sequence goes on along the minus strand of NC_062550.1, from coordinate 48,557,662 downwards.
TCCTGCATGCATCATGTTCACTGTAGCACTATGCACAATAGCCAAAACAGGGAAACAATCTAAATGTCCAAAGACAGATGAATGGATTAAGAAGATGTGGTATTTATGCACAATATAATACTACTCAGTCATAAAAAAGAACAGAATAATGCCATTTTTAGCAACATGGATACAACTAGAGATTCTCATACTAAATGAAGTAAGTCAGAAAGAGAGAGACCAATACCATATGATACCGCTTATACGTGGAATCTAAAATATGGCACAAATGAACCTATCTAAAAAACAGAAACAGACTCATATACATGGAGAACAGACTTGTGGTTGCCAGTGGGAATGGGGAGGGAATGGGATGGACTGGGAGTTTGGGGTTGGTAAATGCAAACTATTATATTTAAAATAGATAAGCAATGAGGTCCTACTGTACAACACAGGGAACTATATCCAATCTCTTGAGGTAGAACATTATGGAAGATAGTATGAGAAAAAGAATGTATATATATATATATATGTATGACTAGGTAGGTCACTATGCTATACAGCAGAAATTGACACAACACTATAAATCAACTATACGCTAATGGAAAAAAAAAAAAAAAAACCAAGGATCCTCCTTGTTGTCTGACTTAATCCTCCCAGGTGTGGGAAACATAGGAGGGGTGCATAGTGACCTGGAAAGATGGTGTCGAGGGAGAGCTCAAAAGTTCCTGGGAGATCACCCCACTGAGATTTCCATAGTTCACCAGCCTGAATGTGTGCGCCCCCCTGAATTCTGGATTTTGAAACCCTAACCTCCACATGATGATTGGAGGTGGAATCCTTGAGAGGTAACTAGGTCAAGAGGGTGAAGGCTTCCTGACTGGGGTTAGTGCCTTTATAATAGGACCGCAGAGAGATCCCCTCACTCTTGTTCCACCGCAGGAGGATGCACCAAGAAACCAGCAGCCTGCAACTAGGAAGAGAGCTCTCACCAGCAGCAGATCATGTGACCACTGACTCTCTGACCTCAGACTCCAGCCTTCAGATCTGGGAGATACAGACTTCTTCTGTTTATAAGCTCCTCTGCCCTTTTTCCCCGCATCCTGAACTAAGACACAAAGCTTTAGAGGTAGATCCTCACCAGACGATAGACACCATTTTCTATCTTTAGGATATTGGGCTGCCAGTCCCAACTTCTTTGTTGTATATCATCACACATGTGTTCTCAGAAATACATGGATTGTCCACAAGGCATTCTGCTGCCCAGTGGAAACCATCACTTTTCACATGTTTCTCCCCTGTTCAAAGCATGACTGGGAGGTTTCAACATCATTCCTCATATCCCAAAGTCCAAAACTTGAGCACTCTAAAAACTACTCCTGTGCCATGTGGATGCTCTGAGTACTCACTTACAGATATGTGCATGTATTAAACTCCATACCTGCCCATGCCATGTGTGCTTACAAACATATCTGCTCTGGTCAGGACTGGGGAAGCAGCAGGGCAGCCCTGGTGATGGAGAGCGCCAAAGAAGGTGGTGCTCAGTTTGCTTCAGCCTTGGCTCGTTCCCCACACACAGGGCCTCCGTGACTGCACATCGAGAGGAAAGGCCCCCGTCTAGGACTCAAGGCACCTTCCTGTTTGCTTGGCTGCATTTGCACAATCTCTCTGAAAAATCAACTGTCTCCCCTTTCAGCCTCCCCCCGGGGAAGGCTCTGGCAGTCCATGAAGTACTGAGTACAAGGTCTGTGAAAAGAAAAAAATTCCCAGGAAAACAGTTTGGGCCCAAGCCACTTTCTGTTAACTTGGGTATGTACTTCTGATCTGAAAGCAGGAAAAAAGAAATGCCATATTGTTTCCTCTCAACTTCTCTTACCTTGCTTGGCATACCATTTGCCAGTTTAGACCACCTATCTTGCAGACCTGCCTTGGAAGAAAAGGCTCTCTGATGGCAAGAAAATCTAGGAATTTGTGAAGCAAGAATGCCCTCTAATGGAAATGCAAAGGACACCATGTGATTCACAGACTTATCTTCCTGATGCATTATTTCAGTCTAATTGGCAATGGCGCTACTCCAGGTATTAGATCTGGGGCCCAGAGTTAGCATATATTTTGCATATGATTCCAAAAGACTGAATAATTCAGAGGACAGTGACTATTCTATATGTAAGCCCCTGGATCTTGTAAACTGTGTTCTGAGAGGCTCTTCAGGGCAATTAGTCTCCTGTGCCATTTCAGCCTCCATATCCAGCAAACTATCTGACCCTGCTGTGATAAAGCAGTATTGAGAACCAACAAAAATTATCCTCTGATTTGTCTAAATATGTGCATAAGTTTTGCAGAGAGATGATTCCTCTTATCACTTTCTCTTATGTCTCTTTTTAAAAATATTTCCCTTCCTCTGTGCCCCTGATGGTTAAGAAATAAGTTTTACATGCTCAATTTCCTTCAGGTTCAAGATGGAGTACCCAGTTCTTTCAGACTCATTTCCATCTGAGAAATTTTTATTTTCTTTCCTGAAGGCATGTGTTTGAGCCAATTTCCCTTGGCCCAGAGCACCACCGAAGCCCTCTTTGTCATGCAATATTGCAGGGTATGAGCCCAAACAGCTCTGTCAGACAGAATAGGAGGATTTTGTTCAGACTTGCTGACTGTACTAACTGAGGAAAAACCCACATAGGCATTTTCCATAAAGACAGATGATTAGCTTAAATTGAACCTAGGATAAGGCTAAAGCTCTCCTGGTAGCACATATCTATTTCCTCTGCGGGTCTATTAAATAATTAACAGTGAAGTGAGCACTTAACAGCCTGTGTTTAAAATCTTCCCACCTACAGTTATTTAGCCCTGATGATGGCTCAGGCAGTCGATGGGATCTTGCCAGGATAGGACTTATACTTTACATACCACACAAGCAGAAGCCCGGAATACAAGCTATGGGTGGAACTCAGACGATTGACTTCTGAGGGTGGAGTTATCCCAGATAAAAGCTACAGAGATCAGTGTTCGTAATTTAATGTCATTAGAACCAAACCACATAGACACTGCTACTAACTTCTCTCCCACCGGGGTGGAAAATTGCTGTCAGGCCTGTAGGTTGATGGGTATTTACTTGACTTCTGATGGGACTAATAAAACCTGAGCCAGTGGGAGGGTCTGCTTTATTCTCAGGTTTTGATTCATGATTTTATCTCTGATTTTTGTAATTCAGCTCATTAAATCATTTGGGTGTATGTGTGGCAGGGGAAAAGCGGGGTTAGTGTTGAGGGAATCAGAGTTGTGGAGGGGATTCTCTGGAAAGCCTACTTGCTAATCTTCATGTAAATGTCTCTTGCCAAAAGGTCTCAGACATTCAGCACTGCTGCTGGAGGGGGTGAAGACAAAAAGTAGAAATCAGTGGGACCTAGTGGCTTAGCAATAAGTACACATGAGTAAAAAACGTGAACGAAGCCACTTGCATTCCCATCAACCACGACTTGGCAACTTGGCAGACCTGAGTCAATCGCTTGCCTACTCTATGCCTCTGTCCTTCCATCTCTATGAGTGATATCAACTCATAGGGGTACAGAATGGTTAAGTAGATGAATTACCTCTGAATTAGTAGACATGTTACATTTGGTTGGTTGGTCTGCTTGGAGATACATTGTGCATTGGAGCTCTGGTCTTGAAAGCATAGTAATGAACCTGATATTTAACATCCTATCCCTCTCAATTTGTATCTGCTATTACTGATTTGGCATAATAGGGAAGCACATAACTAGTTCTTGTTTCGATCTGATTTTGTCATGAAGAACATAATTACCTACCCTCTCCTGATTTCTCTTAATGAAAGTCAATATCCTGTTGAAAATCAGAGCTGGAGTAATTTACTTTTTAACGAAATAATTCCTGTTTAAACCTTGGAAGGGCTCTTCATTGAGAAGATCCTGTTTAATGTTCCACTTTAGTTTCCAAACAGCATTCCAGCTAAATAGATCCTCTGAAATCATTATTCAAAAGCTCAAGTATTATGAATAGATGAACACTAGACTGTCATTCTTTTTGATATCTTCTGGAGGGCTCTGAGGTTCTGCTCAAAAATTTCATCTTGCTGCAATATGAATTTCTGCCATCAAAATATACCTAACTTGGACTTCTCACCATGGCTCCCTGACAGAGTGTCTGTGAAGATACTGGCCCCACTCAGTAGGTTAAGCATCTGGCATTGCCACAAGCTGTGGTGTAAGTCACAGATGTGGCTCAGATCCTGTATTGCCATGGCTGTGGCGTAGGCCAGGAGCTGCAGCTCAAATTCTACCTCTAGGCCAGGAACTATGCTGCAGGTATGGCCTTATAAAACAAACAAACAAACAAACAAACGAAAACCACTAATATACCTCACTGTATTCAATACTTTTTCCCTCTCAGTATTTTACATTGTAAAATCTCTAAGCAAGGAACATCTAAACCAGCCAGGGAAAGTTGTATACAGTAGAAAATGCATTTTATCTGAGAACAAACTGGAACATTCTTGATCCTTCTTCTGGGCCTCCCTTGCTTTAAAACAGCAAAGGGGCAAAAAACCTAAAGGCCCACTTTGAAAAATATTCCAAGGCTCCTGAGGTGAACAAATCAGATCCTTGCCCTGGCTGAGGGCTAGGCCTTCAGGGCAGGGTCCAAGGTGGAGGGCAGTGAGAAGCTGGCAGTCAGCACAGGAGGCATAGGGAAGAAGCAGTGCTGCAGGTCAGACATACAGATGTATGGGTTAAATTATGTGCGAGTTCAGGACCTGAGAAGTAAAATGTGGGCAGGCTGGCTTCAGGGGTACATAAAGAACTGTGTGGCAAGATCCTTATAAGACCTCTGCCCAAAGTTGACTCAATCTGGTTCCAGCCAAATGTTATTCATTCCTCATTTATAAGAGTGACATAGTCACTCACCAACTCCCAAAGGCCTGGAATTAATCAAACTTTAGAGAGAATGCAAAAAAAAAAATTATAGTAATACCTGATGATTGTCTATAAAGCTTAGCATGGGGAGCCCTCCAGTGGCTGTTAGAAAAACTGAACCCTGGTCACTTTAGGGAGATAGTCAGTCTCTTAGAACATGTGCAATCCATTTTAAAATTACCTATTAATTATCCCTAGTCATGTAATTGCATCTAATATGAAGTTGTACAAGATCTCTAAGAAAAAGGAAAGGGAGTCTTGCTTCCCTAAAGATATGGGTCACAGGAGGGAAAGAGTTGACACTAACGTTGGCTGCCTGAGTTTGTTCTGGATTTTTCCCTGGCAAAGTGGGTGATTTGGGGTCCTTCCTGCCCCTCTCACTCTCTCAGTTCTTTCCTCTCTTTCTCTCCTATAGCACTGTGGTGAAGATCCAGCAAAACAGGGGAATCAACCAACCAGTAGATAGAAGGCAATCTAAGAATGCTCGCTGTATCCACTTTGCCCAAGATCATAATTTATGACTGCACTGCTAGCTTTGGACCTTACGAAGAACAGAATTGTTTTTGTTAGTTGTCTACTTCTGGGATGTAGTGTTCTCTTCCTGACGAGCCTGATGGCTGGCCCTTTACACTCTTTTTTACCCACTAACTAGTATCTTTCTGGCAATTGGTCAACACCAGATGAATGTTGATCCTATTTATTTCCTCAGGGTCTACTGTATCAGATACTCTTCTGGGGTACTTTGATTGCATCCCTAGCAAAAAGAGGCATTTTGTCGCCCTCTTGCTCTCTCACTTTTGTGTGCCCCCACTCTCTCTTCGATTTACTAAAAACAAACAAACTCACTCACCTGGGGAAGTTTGAACTAAGATAATGATTCCACACTCTTTGCAAGGTGGACCTTTTTGGTGTACACATTGAAGGATTAAAATTAACCTTCTTCCTCAAAGGCCATCATATATCTCTTCATCAAAAAAAACCCTTGCTTCATATTTATCACTAGACATTGTAAAGAACCCTACGGAGTTTCTGAAACTCAAAATTATGCTTTTTGGTTCTAAAGTTTTTTTCTATCAGTTTCCTAGGGGTGGTGAAAAAGCTGAAGATACCCTGAGAGCCTCAATGAAGAGAAATATATCACATAAAACCATCTTAAGGGTCAACCAAACAGGTAAGAGTCATGAAAAGATTTTGGAGGAAAGAAAAGAAGTAGAGTAGACAGACAAGCTCAAAGAAATTCTGAGGGTCATTACCCAACCCCTGTATGTTAGCATTTTATGCTACAGATTTTTTTTAATGGCTTCACGTGTAGCATATGAAAGTTCCCAGGCCAGGAACTGAATCCAAGCCTCAGCTATGATCTATGCCATAGTAATGCTGGATCCCTAACTCACTGCTCCAGGCTGGGGAGTGAACCCATGCTTCTGCAGCTAACTGAGCTGCTACAGTCAGATTCTTGACCCACTGTGCTACAGTAAGAACTCCTATGCTATGGATCTCGAGCATAACTCATGGAATAAGTATCAGGCTTGGCATATAACTGAATAGGTCAAAGTTCATAAGAACATATGAAAAAAAAGAAGGTAAAATATGAATGAATATGGCCATAAACTTCTCAGGTCCAAAGTATTTTCAGATGTATTATCTCTATGTTGTAAACAGTATTTTCCAAGGCTGGTCGCAGTATCTCCCATCCCATTGGCTTTTCTACAATGTGACCTTGCCACTCCTATAAAGAGGTCATCTGATACCCTTCCCCCTTGAATCTGTGACCATTTCCAGTAACAGAGTATTAGAAGTTACACGATGAGTTTCTGAGACCAGATCACACAAAGTACGGCAGATTCCACTTTGCTTGCTTGAACCTTGCATTTGACACCTCACAGATTCATATAAGAAGGCTGATTGCTCTTATACTGCCACACAGACGAGGCCACATGTTGGTGTCCTGGTCACCTGCAAGCCCTGTTGAGTGAACCAACTTAGACACACAACCAAGATGAGCTTTTAGATGATAGCAGCTCCAACCAACATCTGACTACATATGCATGAATGACCCCAAGTAAGAACTACCCAGATAAACTCCGTCCCCACAAATTATGAGCACAATAAAATTGCTGTTTTAAGCTGTTAATTTGGGGCCATTTGTTATGCAGCAATGGTATTTAGAACAACAGGTGAAGTTGGTGGAATCCCCTTTCAAAGATGAGGGTGGTTTCAGATCATTAACATGTGCTAGGTACTGGGCATTGGTATAAAGCTACTTGACATGTAAGCCCTGCCTCAGTGATCTCCCAGACTACTAGAGAAGATGACTGGTGAGTGAAGATAGTGTGTGGTGTGGGTCATGGCTAGCGTAACCAAAGTACAACAGAAATGAGGAGAAAGAGAATGTTTTCATTCACAAGATCAGAGAAGGCTTTGTATAGATGATGACATTTGAACTTGAATTTAAACAACATGATGGATCTTTTTTTGAAGAAGAAATGTCATGAACAAAGATCCAGCCATGTGAATGGGAAGTGTGAAGTGTGTTGTGATAGCAAAGTCTTTAAGTAAATGAACTTTAGTTCCTGGCCCTTTCACTCCATCTCTGATCATTGTCTACTGATACTTAAAGTTAAGCTACCCATCAGGAAGCCAGGAAAACAAATCCACCAGAGAGGGCAATGAGCCTTTGAAACTGCCCAGAACTGCCAAGGGACACTCTCCTTGCCACATCTCCAAGGCTGATATTTCCAGGGTTAAAAAAAAAAAAAAATCTGTAATGTGAATTCTATGAAAGACTCTTTGCAATTAATTATACTTGAAGCACTCAAAGGAGAATGAAAGAATGCCAGTTCCTTTTCTGGTCAGTATGTTGTATGCTAAACATTCATTTTTAAAGTAGCATAAATTGGAGTTCCTGTCGTGGCGCAGTGGTTAATGAATCTGAATAGGAACCATAAGGTTGTGGGTTCGATACCTGGCCTTGCTCAGTAGGTTAAGGATCTGGCATTGCCTTGAGCTGTGGTGTAGGTCGCAGGCACGGCTCACATCCCGAGTTGCTGTGGTTCTGGCTTAGTCCAGCAGCAACAGCTCCGATTAGACCCCTAGCCTGGGAACTTCCATATGCCATGGGAGCGGCCCTAGAAAAAAGGCAAAAAGACAAAAAAATAAATAAATAATAAAGTAGCATAAGTTGATCTTAAATTGATAGCAAATCCCAGGACTTGATATCTGAGATATCCTAATTATTTGTTGCTGTGTTAAGACAACCACTTTAAAATTCAAAGCAGTTTTTATTACTTATTTTATTAATTATGTATTTACACTCATACCCTGGTTCTAAGATACTCAAAAAGTGTTGTATCCTTAAATATTGAAAGAAATATTTCAAAAAAATTGGAAAATGCATGAGAAATTAGCAAAGACAAGTAGTTAAATATATCTATATATCTCTACCTATGTATCTGAAACTGTGGCTTGCAAAACCTATATTGTTACTAAATTTTTTCTTTCACAATGAAAGCAACCTGGGAGAAAATATATTTAACTGGGAAGGAAAAAAATCCAAACAACGCTGATTAGTCTTGGAAAACAATACTAAAAGGCAAGGGTATCTGAGGTTATACACGATAGTTTCTCTGCCCAGTTTGGGAGTCACTAGCTACATATAGTTGTTTAAATTTAATATATGGTACAAATGAACCTTTCCACAGAAAAGAAAATCATGGATTTGGAGAATAGACTTGTGGTTGCCAAGGGGGAAGGGGAGGGAGTGGAGTGCATGGGGATCTTGGGGTTAGTAGATGCAAACTATTGCCTTTGGAATGGATTAGCAATGAGATCCAGCTGTGTAGCACGGGGAACCATGTCTAGTCACTTATGATGAAGCATAACATGAGAAAATAGAATGTATACATGTATGTGTAACTGGGTCACCATGCTGTACAGTAGAAAAAAAATTGTATTGGGGAAATAACAATTAAAAAATAAATAAATTTAAAGTATGGTTAACTAAAACAGTTCAGTTCCTCTCTTGCTCTAGCCACACTTCAAGTGTTCAAAGAGTCACATGTGGCTAGTGGCTACTGTTTCAGTTCGCAGATACCAAATATTTCCACCATCACAGAAAGTTCTGTTGAAGGCACTGCTCTAGACAATTAACCATTTTTCTTCATCAGTATTCAAACAGCAGTGTGGAAATTATTTGAAATGGAAAAGATCTAATAATTCTTGAATCACAAAGCATTACATATTCGTTAGAAGAGCCCATTAATCCCACACTGATTTTATATCAATTTTGGAAGAAGGGTTGCTAAGTTTGAATTGTAGCTATACATTTTTATTCATTTTGAAAATTTTCATCAATTTTTACCTTGTCAATATCAAAATAAGGGCTAAATCCAGAAGCCTGTCTTGACTTTGGAGGGTATTTAGAAATTATAACTTTATAAGATGTATATTAAAATGAATATTTGTTATAACTTCCCCTAAATCCGCCCAGACACCAACTATAAAAGTTTAAAAACAGTAATTTCTTGTCCTTAAATTAGCAGTCATATTCAATATACAGACATTATCTTGTTTTTATTTCAGCTTTCTTCATCAATAAATTTCATTTATTCATTTATTCTTTTATTCAACAAATGTTTAGCCATTATTTGTGAGACTTGAATATTGAAAGTTTCTCAGAGTTCCTGTTGTGGCTCAGTGGTAACAAACCCAACTAGTAACCATGAGGATGTGGGTTCAATCCCTGGCCTTGCTCAGTGGGTTAGGGATCTGGTGTTGCTATGAGCTGTGGCATAGGTTGCAGATGCAGCTTGGGTCCTGTGTTGCTGTGGCTGTAGGCCAGTGGCTACAGCTGTGATTCAGCCCCTAGCCTGGGAACCTCCATATGCCTCAGGTGTGGCCCTAAAAAAAAAGCAAAAAAAAAATTCTCTTTAAAAGATATTTCATTCAAAAAACACCAACCAGAATGGAAAAATCATGCCAAGTGAGAGGAGTTGAAACAACAGGGATGTTTTTTTCTTGCAAAGAAAATTCTCAGGGGAATGTAGTGCTTTCTAAAAACAGGGATTTTCATGTGGAAAAGGCATGCAGTTAGTTCCTTATGAGCCCAATGGAAAACTGAAAACAGTGTATAAAATCTATAGAAAAAAAAGATTTGGAATTATTCTCTGTTCAAAACTAGCTAAAGAGAGAATAGAGGGCTTCAAAAGAAGTGAGTTAAAAATCACTGAAGAATCAACTGTACTTCAATAAAACTTTAAAAAATGAAAAAAAAAATCCCTGAAGACATTCAAGTCCTAGCTGGATTTGTCAAGATACAGTGCAAGAAGTCCAAAGATTAAATGTATGATTGTACAAGGTCTGCTTTGAGGTCCTTTTGAATTCTGAACTTCTAGGGTGCCAAGATTAATCTTCATCACAGAGTCTTCTGAGAAATAATAAAATGTTTTACAATGTTTTTTACTAATGATTTTAGCCCAGAGCTAGAATATGTAATAGGTAATATTTGTAGAATGAATCCTTTTCTTGAAGTTGTTTGCTTTTACAATCTAATCACTCCATTCATATATTAATAAAATTATAGACTATATTTCCCAGGCTGTACATTTAATCACTATGATTCATTTGTTTTGTAAATGAAAGAATGTAACTCTTAATCTCCCCCACCTCCACACCTCCCTTACCTCTGGCAGCCACCAGTTTTTTCTCTAAATCTATCATCTGATTCCGTTTTTTTATGTTTGTTCATTTGTTTTGTTTTTTGGAGTCCTCGTATAAGTGAAATGATATGGTATTTGTCCTCACTGACTTATTTCACTAGGTATGATATCCTCTAGATTCATCCATGTTGTCACAAGTGGAAACACTCCACTCCTTTTTTGTGGCTAAGTAATATCCCATTATTTATATATACATATACTTCTAAATCTTTGTCCATTCATCCACTGATGGATATTTAGATTATTTCCATATCTTGACTATTGTAAACAATGCTAAAATGAACATGGGGATGCATATACATTTTTAAATTAGTGTTTTCATTTTCTTCATATAGATACCCAATAATTGCTGGATCATATTGTAGTTCTATTTTTCATTTTTTGAGGAACTTCCATACTGTTTTCTGTGGTGGCTGCACCAATTTACATTCCCACCAACAGTGCACAATTTTCCCTTTTCTCCACATCCTCTCCAATACGTTTTATTTGTTGTTATTTTGATAATGCCATTCTAACAGTTGTGAGGTGATACTTCATCATGGTTTGGATTTGCATTTCCTTGACAATTAATGATTTTGAGTTTCTTTTTATGTGCCTGTTGTCCATCTGTAAGCTTTCTTTGGAAAATTGCTTATTTAAGTCCTCACTTTAAATCAGGTTGCTTGGGTTTTTTCATGTTGAATCGTATGAATTTTTGATATTAATCCCTTATCAGACATATTGTTTGCAAATATTTAGTAGATATTCCTTTAATTTTGTTCATAGTTCGTTTGGCAAAACTTTTTTAGTTTGATGTAGGCTCACTTGTTTATTTTTGGTTTTGTTGGCCTTGCCTGAGAGAAGTATCAAAAAAAATATTGCTAAAACTAATGTCTAAGAACATCCTGCCTGTGTGTTCTTCTGGGAGTTTTATAGTTTTTGGTCTTTAAAACTTTAATCCATTTTGAGTTTATTTTCATATTTGGTGTGAGAAGTCTGCTTTGATTTTTTTATGTGCAGCTTTCTGTTTTTTCCAAAATCATTGATTGAAGAAGCTGTCTTTTTACACATTATATATTCTTGCCCCTATTGTCATAGATTGACCCTGTAAGTGTTGGTTCATTTCTGGGCTCATTATGCTATTCCTTTAATCTATGTGTCTCTTTTTTTATGCCAGTACCATACTGTTTTGATTATCATAACTTTGTAATATAGTTTGAAATTCAAGAACTTGATACTTCCAGCTTTGTTCCTCTTTCTCAAGACTGTTTGGCTACTCAGTGTCTTGTGTTTCCATATAAATTTTAGAATTATTTTTTATGTTTTGGTAAAAAATGCAGTTGATATATTTATAGTGATTGCATTGAATCTGCAGATTGCCTTGGGTTGTATGATCTTTTTAATCAATAGTAATTCTTCCAGGAGTTCCTACTCTGGAGCAAGGGATAGATGGTTTCTCTGAAGTACTGGGGCTCAGGTTTGATCCCCCTCCTGGCAGAGTGGGTTAAGGATCTGGCATTGCCACAACTGTGGCTCAGATCTTATTCCTGGCCCAGGAATTCCATATGCTGAGGGCTGACCAAAAAAGAAAAAAAATAGTAATTCTTCCAATTCATGAGCACAATCTATCTTTGCAATGTTTTTGTCATCTTCAGTTTCTTTTAGCAGTGTCTTATAATTTTCCAAGTACAGGTATTTTACCACCTTAGTTAGATTTAGTCCTAGGTATTTTATTATTTTTGATGAAATTTTAAATGGGATTATTTCCTTAATTTCTCTTTCTGATAGTTCATTATTACTGTATAGAAACACAACAGACCTCTGTACATAAATTTTGTATCCTTCAAATTTACTGAGTTCATTTATTACTTCTGAAGGTTTTTATGACATCTTTAGGTTTTTCTGTACATAGAACCATGTCATCCACAGTGATAGTTTTACTTCTTCCTTTCCAATTTGGATTTATTTATTTTTTCTCTTGTCTGATTTCTGTGGCTAGGACTTCCAACACTATATTTCATACAGAGGAAATGTGTTCAGCTTTTCCCCATTGGGTCTGATGTTGGGCATAGGTTTGTCATATATACCTGATTATGTTGAGATATGATCTATTTTTACTTTGTTGGGATTTTTATAATAAAATAATATTGAACTTTTATCAAATGCTTTTTTTCTGCAACCATCGAGATGATCATATGAATTTTATCCTTTGTTTTGTTAATGTGGTATATCACATTGATTGGTTTGCAGATATTAAACCATCCTTGCATCCCTGGAATAAATCCCACTTGATAATGGTGTATGACACTTTTTATATATTGTTGATTTCAGTTTGCTAATTTTACTGAGAATGTGTGCATATGTTTATCAGGGATATTGCCCTATAATTTTTTGTGCTATCTTTGTCTAGCACAATGTATGTATCAAGGTGATGCTGACCTCATGTATGAGCTTGGAAGTGATCCTTCCCTTGCAATTTTTTGGAATAGTTTGAGAAGGATGAGCGTTAACTCTACCTTAAATATCTGGAAGAACTTCTCTGTAAATCCATCTAACAGACAAAATCCTAGACTTTTGCTTGTTGATGCATTTAACGTTGCCCCAGAGTTCTCTGAGACTCATTCCATTTGTTTTCAATCTTTTTTCTCTTTTCTGTTCTGCATCCGTAATTTCCACTAATCTGTCTTCCACCTCACATATTTGTTCTTCTGCCTCCTGTATTCTGCTGTTAGCTGCTTCTAGTGAATTTTTTGTTTCAGTTATTGTATTTTGCATCTCTTCTTGTTTAAGTTTGATATCTTGTATCTCTTTGCTCAGTGTTTCCTTGTAAGTTACCCATCTTTGCCTCCAGTTTATTTCCAATATCTTGCATCATCTTCAGCATCAACAGTCTAAAGTCTTTTTCCTGGAGGCTGAGAATCTCCTGATAACTTAGCTGGTTTTCTGGGGTTTTTTCTTTCTCCCTCATCTGAGTTATACTTCTCTGTCTTTTCATTTTTATAGGTTTTTGGTGTGGTGATCTCTTTACAGATAATAGAGTTGTAGCCTCTCTTACTTCTGGTGTCTTCCCCCCTTGTGGCTGAAGTTGGTATGGGAGGGCTTGCTGTAGGCTTCCTGATGGGAAGGGCTAATGCCTGCCCACTGGTAGGTGGAGCTGATTCCTATCCCTCTGGTGGGTGGGGCTTTGGCTCTGGATGGGATTAGAGGCAGCTGTGTGCCTGAGGGGTCTTTAGGCAGCCTGTTTACTGAGGGGCAGGGCTGTGATCCCACCTGGATTGTTGTTTGGCCTGGGGTTTTCTCGGGTGCTGATGGGTGGTGCCAGATTTTCCCAAAATGGCCACCTCCAGAGAAAGGCATGCTGCTGAATACTCTGGAGAGCTTTGCTTCCAATGTCCTTCCCCCACAAGAAGCCACATTCACCCCTGTTTTCCCAGGATGTCCTCCAAGAACTGCATTCAGGTTTGACCCAGATCCCTATGGAGACTTTTCTTTGCCCTGGGACCCAGTGCACGTGAACGTCTGTGTGTGCCTTTTAAGAATGGGGTCTCAGTTTCCTCCAGTCCCGTGGAGCTCCCACTCACAAGCCCCACTGGCCTTCAATGTCAGATGCTCCAGGGATCTTTCTCCCAGTGCCAGATCCCCACATGTGTGGGCGTTTGATGTGGGGTTCAGAACTCTCACTCCTGTATGTGAGTCTCTGTGAAACAGTAACTTTCCAGTCTGTGGGGCTTCCCACCCAGGAGGTATGGGGTTGCTTATATCACATAATTGCCCCTCCTACCTCTTGATGTGGCCTCCTCTTTGTTTTCTGGAGTAGGATATCTTTTTGAATGTTTCCAGTCCATTTGGTTGAAGATTTCTCAGCATGTTATTGTAAATTTTGTTGTTTTTAGGAGAGAAGTTGAGCTCCAGTCCTTCTATTCCTGATTTCTGCTTGTTGAAAGCTTTTTTATTACTAGTTCAATTTCATCACTGGAAATTGGTCCATTAATATTTTCTATTTCTTCCTGATTCAATCTTGGGAGATTATACCTTTCTAGGAATTTATTCATTTATTCTAGATTGTCCAGTTTATTGGCATAAATTTTTAGTAATCACATATGATCCTTTGTATTTCTGTGATAACATCTGTGACATTTTCATTTCTTATTTTATTGATTTTGGTCCTCTCTCTTTTCTTCTTGATTGATCAGATTAAAAGTTTAACTTTGTTTATCTTTTCAAAGAAGTAACCTTATTAGTTTTATTAATCTTTATTTTTTAGTATCTATTGTATTTATCTCTCTAATCTTCATGATTTCTCTCCTTCTAATAACTTTGTATTTTGTTTGTTCTTTTGTTCCAGTTCCTCTAAGTGTAGTCAAGTTGTTTATTTGAGATTGTTCCTCTTTCCTAAGCAGGCTTCTATTGCTGTAACTTCTTTATTGGGAATTCTTTTACCATTTCTTCTGAATTTTGGAAATTTGTGCTTTCATTTTGTCTCCAGGTATTTTTTTTATTTCCTTTTTAACTTCTTCAGTGAGCTATTTGTTATCTACTAGCATTTGTTTGGCCTCCACATATTTGTAGATTTTTACAGTTTTTTTTTCTTATAGTTGATATCTAGTTTCATATTGTTGTGGTCTGAAAAGTACTTAATATGATTTCAATCTTAAATTAATTGAGATATATATGTGGCCTAGCATATGGTATAGATTGGGGAATGTTCCATATACATTAGAAAAGAAAGTGTATTGCTGCTTTGGGGAGAAATGTTCTATATATATTTTTAAAGTCAATCTGATCTAATATGTTATTTATGGTCAGTGTTTCCTTATTGATTTTCCATCTGAGTGATCTACACATTGGTGTACATGTGGTGTTAAAATATGCTAATATTATGCTATTGTTTTTTTATTTTATTTTTTATTTTATTTTCTTTGTTATTTCCCCAATACAATTTTTTTTCTACTGTACAGCATGGTGACCCAGTTACACATACATGTACACATTCTATTTTTTCACATTATCATGCTCCATCATAAGTGACTAGACATGGTTCCCAATGCTACACAGCAGGATCACATTACTAATCCATTCCAAAGGCAATAGTTTGCATCTACTAACTCCAAGCTCCCAATCCGCCCCACTCCCTGCCCCTCTCCATTGGCAACCACAAGCCTATTCTCCAAGTCCATGATTTTCTTTTCTGTGTAATGGTTCATTTGTGCCATATGTTAGGTTCCAGATATAAGTGATATCACATGGTATTTGTCTTTCTCTTTCTGACTTACTTCACTCAGTATGAGAGTCTCTAGTTCCATCCATGTTGCTGCAAATGGCATTATTTCGTTCTTTTTTATGGCCGAGTAGTATTCCAGTGTGTGTATATATACCACATCTTCCTAATCCAATCATCTGTTGATGGACATTTGGGTTGTTTTCATGTCTTGGCTATTGTGAATAGTGCTACAATGAACATGCAGGTGTATGGTATAAATTAACAATAGCATAATAATATTTGTGTTTGTTAATATTTACTTTATGTATTTAGGTGTTCCTATGTTGCATGCATATATATTCACAATAGCTAATATTTTCGTGTTAGATCAATCCCTTTATCATTTACAGTGTTTGTTTTAAATTCTATTTTGTCTGACTCAAATAACAAATTAAATCAAAATATCTTCAAAAATATAGATAATATCCATTTGCCAAATTGTATTATATGTATATTTCAATTTTTAATCAAGAAAATAAAGTGAATTATAGATTCAACTCACATAAAATTTGATAATGCTGGGAAGTTTATCACAATGACCAATTTTTTTAAGTTGTTAAGAGGTTAACTAACTGATTAGTAGTAAATAAAATTTGGTAACAAAGATAAAAATCACTTTTCATTGGAGCAGAGGAAAAATTTCAGTATTATATGAAATTCTGATGATGCCACAAATTACAGATATAACATTACACAGTACTTAAAACTCTCTTTTATACAGGTACCTAATTTTGTTGAAATCCCTTCTAAAGCGGTGATGAGTATCTCCATTTTGAAAACTAAATACATTGTAAACTATTCCTATTTTCAGGTGTCAGACCAAACCAGAAATCAAACTTAAGATTATTACTAAATTTTGAAATGTTCCAAGTTTGGCAGAATCTGTCAACTCTTTTAAGAGTTATTTTGACACAAACACACTGACAGAGAAGAAAGTGTTAAGCAATGAAACTGAAGTAGAGATATTTCATTTGATTGATGAGTATCATTGGACCCTCTCTCTGAGTTTACTATTACTGTCTTGCAATGTATTTACTTGAAGTGAGTCTCTTATTTAAGATATGAGCCTTGAAACAAGTGTGATCTCTGTACTTTAATTATTTCATAATTATTTGAACTTAGGTTAGTAATTCTTATACTTTATTATTAATTAATACTGGAAATATTTTGGCTTTGATGTCTTCATCAGAAATAAAGTTTTAAATTCTCCCCTTTTTCTAAACACAAGTAATAGAGGAGTAAAATTCAACATATAAAAATCCATTGAAAGATATTCCTATTGTCCTGGTATTTAAAAACTGAAGCCCCACAAAAATGTTATACTATCTTAATTGAGTAACACATAAAATGTGACATGTAATGAAATACTTTATTAATTAAAATGAGCCTTTTCATCTGAACTTTCATTTGTGTATGGGTTTTTTGTTACCCATACTTAAAGGGTACACACGTGGACAATACTGGTGTTAATCTGGAAAGCTAGAAGAATAGCTTTCTCTTGGATACTATGATAACACCTCATTATTTATATAAAATCTCCCTCAAGGGGATTCTTACTTTTTTATTCAATCTTCTTTCAAATTTCTTATCCAGGTGTTTTTTTAAATTTAGTTCTCTGATAATCTGTACCAGAATCTTTAGGAAAATACATAAAAATACAAATACTCACATTTTTACCAGACAGTCAGGTTAAGTAGATCTCTATCGGGTATAAACTACATAATTAGCATTTTGAACCCCCAACCAAAAACTAATAATTCTTAATTTATTGAAGTTGAAGAATCTTCTATTAAAAATTGAGACTATCCACTTTTGCAAAGATGGAGAAACTGGGACAATATTTACTCTCCAATCTAAAACTCCATTCAAAAAACAGATAAACTATAGTAGCAGTTTTCTGACATTGGATATCCAACAGTGCAGTCATCTCTGAGAGGGGAAAAACAAACAAGGTTTTCCCTATGATTGACCCAGCCAGAGTTTCCAAGCCACCACATAGGAAAAGGAGAATGCAGCAAGAGCCTCGTGGTTTCCCTGAGTAACACAGATAAAGCTGGGAACTAAAAAAGCCGACAGGACTAGAGTTTGCAGGAGAGAGTGCCCAAAATGAAAAGGTTGCATGGGAGGAATCACCAGAAATTATCAGATCCTTCACCTCATTTCTCCAGCTGACCACCATCTAATGTCCCCAAATTTCTTAAGATGAATTAAGGTGATATTAAGTTGAGGTTTTTCCACTTTTCCAATGTAAATATATGATACTATAAATTCTCTTCTACATAAACCTACAAGCTGCAAGAAAACTTAGAAATAAATTTCAAAAATTAAGTTCAAAAATGAGATATTTTTTAAAGAGATAAAATTGTTTAAAAAAAAAAGCAAAAATCCTGGGACTGAAAAATTCATTGAGGGAAATGAAGTATGTGATAGAAAGCATCTGCAACAGAGTAGAGGAAATAGAAGAATGAATAAATGAGTTGGAGATAGGAATTTTGAAATAATCCAGTTAGAGAAGGACAAAGAAAAGAGAATGACAAAAAGTGAAGAAACCCTACATGATCTATAGGATACCACCAAAAGAATAAATATTAAAACAATGAGGATTCCATAAGGGGGAAGGAAGGAAGAAGGGGCAAAAAGTTTATTTTAAAAAAATAATAACTAAAAATTCCCTAATCTAGGGAGAAAATTGACCATCCAAATTCATGAAGTTAATAGGAAACCTTATTATCTCAATTCAATAAGAATTTTTCCATGATACATTATAGCAAAAATGTCAAAAATGAAACATGAAAGGGGGTTCCTGTTGTGGTTCAGTGGTTAACAAACCCAACTAGGATCCAGGAGGATACAGGTTTGATCCCTGACCTCACTCAGTGGGTTAAGGATATGGCATTGCCATGAGCCATGGTGTAGGTTGCACACATGGCCTGGATTTGGCATTGCTGTGGCTGTGGTGTAGGCTGGCAGCTGTAGCTCCAATTGAACCCCTAGCCTGGGAACTTCCATATGCCACCAGTGCAGCCCTAAAAAGCAAATAAATAAACAAACAAATAAATAAATTATTCTAAAAGCAGCAAGGAAAAAATGATTATAGCCTACAAAGGAATACCCATTAGTCTAACAAAAGATTTCTCAGCAGGACCTCTACATGCGAGGAGAGATTGGAATAATGTTAAAAGAAAAAATTGCCATCCAAGTGTTTTCCAACCAATAAAGCTATCCTTCATATATGAAAGAGAAATTAAGAATATATCAGATAAACAAAAGCTATGAAGTTCATTGCCACTAGACCTGGAAGGTGATAGTGAAAGGAGTTCTTTGAACTGGGTTAAAAAGACATAAACCACTGGCATGAAAACATGCAAAAGTATGTAACACACTTTCAAATGTAAATATGCAGTTAGAATTAGAATGCTCTAACTTGTAATATGATGGTGTATTAACCCCTTAACTACAAGTCATAGAAAGGTAGGTATATTAAAAATAATTATTAAAAATAATTACTACATTTGTTAATGAATAGCACAACATAAAAGAGGTAAAGAATGACATCAACATTATAAAAATTAATAAAATAATTAAGCTTTTATTAGCTTCTTTTATTATTAAATAATTGAAGTTAAGTTGATATCAGCTTAAAATGGACTGTTATCTATGAAATATCTTATGTAAGCCTCATTGTGACCACAAAGCAAAAAGTTAGAGTAGATGCACAAAACATAAAGAGAAACAGGAGTTCCCGTCGTGGCGCACTGGTTAACGAATCCGACTAGGAACCATGAGGTTGCAGGTTCGGTCCCTGCCCTTGCTCAGTGGGTTAACGATCCGGCGTTGCCGTGAGCTGTGGTGTAGGTTGCAGACGCGGCTCGGATACCGTGTTGCTGTGGCTCTGGCGTAGGCCGGTGGCTACAGCTCCGATTCAACCCCTAGCCTGGGAACCTCCATATGCCGTGGGAGCGGCCCAAGAAATAGCAACAACAACAACAACAACAATAACAACAACAAACGACAAAAAAAAATAAATAAATAAAAATAAAGAGAAACAGAACATATCACTGTGGAAAATAATCAATTTACAAAGGTAGTCAAAGGGGAATAGAAACTTCAACTACAAAACAGCAAGAAAACAATTAATACAATGGCATTAATAAGTCCTTACATATCTGTAATAATTCTAAATGTAAATAGATTGACTTCACTAATCCAAAGGCAAAGAGTGGCTGAATGAATTAAAATAACAAATCCAACTGTATGCTATCTACAAATAAAGACTCTGCAGCTTTAAGGTCACATATAGACTCAAAGTGAAGAGACGGAAAAAGACGTTCTATGCAGTTGAATACCAAAAGAAAGCAAAGTTAGCAATACTTACATTAGACAAAATAGACCTTAAACCAAAAATGATCATAAGAGGCAAAGAAGGTCATTATATAATGATTACATAATAATTAAATAATTATATCATTATATAATGACAAAGGTCTCAATTCACCAAGGTGATAAAATGTAATAAATATATATCTACCCAACACTAGGGCATCTAAATATATTAAGTGGATATTAACATACCTAAAGAGAGAAATAGACAATATACAATGATAGTAAGAGTATTCAATACCCCACTTTTAGCAATGGATTGATCATTCAGACAATTAACAAAGAAATTTTGAACTTGAAACATACATTAGATGAAATGTACCTAACATACGTCTACAGAACATTCCATCCAACAGGTACAGAATACACATTTTTTCAAGTGCACATGGAACATTCTCTGGTCTAGACCATGTAACATAAAACAAGTCTTATCAAATTTAAGATTGAAACTGCACTGAGTATCTTTTTTTAACTGCAATAGTTTGAAAATAGAAGTCAAATCAATGAAGATAAAAAATCTGTAAATATGTGGAAGTTAAACACACTTCATGAACAACAAATGGATCATAGAAGAAATCAAAGGGAATCCAAATAAATAAAATACAGACCAGGAAAACAATATAAACAATCAACAAAAATTTGGGCTTTTTTTTTTCAAAAAGACAAAAAAATGACAAACCTTTAACTAGACTAAATATGAAAAAATTAAAGACAAAATCAGAAATAAAAGAGAATACATTACAACAGATACTAAAAAAATACAAAGACCATGATGGACTACTATGAACATACAATTATGTGCTAACACTGAACCTAGGAGAAATGGATAAATTCGTAAAATATACAACCTACCAAGACTTAATGAGATATACAGAAAATACTAACACACCAAAGAGAGAGGATATTGAATCAGCAGTCAAAAACCTCCCAACAAACAAAAGATCAAAACAAAGTCTTCACTGGAAAATTCTACCAAATATTTGAAGAAAAATGAATGTCGATTCTTCTCAAACTTCTCCAAAAAATTGAAGAAGAGGGAACATTTTCAAACTCATTTTGCTAGACCATTATTTCCCTGATACCAAAGCCAGATAAGGACACTACAAGAAAACTGTGGACAAATATTCCTGATAAACATAGGTACAAAAATTCTCAACAAAATGTTAGCAAACCAAATTTAACAACAAATTAAAAGGGTCATACACTGTGACCAAGTGAGATTCATCCCTGGGATGCAATGGTGGTTCAACATATGCAAGTCAATCAATGTCATACATCACATTAATAGAATAAAGAATAAAAATTTTCTGATCAAGAGATGCAGAAATAGCATTTAACAAAACACATCATCCTTTCATAATAAAATTCAACAAACTGGATCTAGAGGAAATATACCTCAATAAAATAAATGCCATATACAATAAACCTACAACTAACATTATATTCAATGGTGAAAATTTGAAAACTTTTACTCTAAGATCAGGAAAAAAACAATGTACCCCATTCCCACCACTCTTATTCAACATATTACTGGAATTTCTAGCTAGAGCCATTAGACAAGACAAAAAAAAATAGAAGATACCCATTTTGGAAAAAGAAGTAAAACTGTCATCACTTGAAGATAATATGATCTTATATATAGAAATTCTAAAGGCTAAACCAAAAATCATCACTTGAAGATAATATGATCTTATATATAGAAATTCTAAAGCCTAAACCAAAAAAAAGTGTTAGAACTAATAAAAAAAGTTAGAAAATTTGTAGAATATAAAATCAACCTAGAGAAATTAGTTGTATTTCTATACACTAACAGTGAAACATCTGGAAAAGAAATAAAGAAAACTGTCTCATTCACAATAGCATCAAAAACAATAAAATACATTAAAATAAATTTAACCAAGGAAGAAAAAGAATTATACACTGAAAACTACAAGACTTTGATTAAAGAAATCAAAGAAGACACTAGCAAAAGGACAGATGTCTTGTGTTCATGAGTAGAAAGAATTAATATTGTTAAAATGTCCATATTACCAAAGTCACCTATAGATTCAATGCTATTCCTCTCAGAATTTCTATGGTATTTTTCACAGAAAAACAATCCTAAAATTTGTACGGAACCCACAAAAAACTGAATAGCCAAGGCAAGCATGAGAAAGAAAAACAAAGCATCACACTCTCTGATCTCAAATTATTCCACAAGGCTACAGTAATTTAAAAACTATTATATTAGCATATAAATAGACAGATCAAGGAAGCAATGGCACTGGGCTATGTTTTGTTTCATTGATCAATGGTCAACTAATAGTTGACAAAGGAGTCAAGAACGCAATGGTGAAAGGGTTGTATTCTCAGCAAATGGTGTTGAGCATGCTGTATAGACACATGCAGAGAAATGAATTAGCATCCCATGCAGATGCCAGCCCAGGCCTGAGTTGCTTCTACAGTCCACAGTCAATCTCTCTCCATAGTCATGGTCATCAGGTCCAGTGCAGAGCTGCACAATGGAATAGGCAGAGCTGGAACACTCACTTGCCTCAGGCTGATGTTCATGGTTGAGGTCATGAGAGACAAGGCAGCCGCTAAAGCAGTCTTCAATCCACCCTCTCCACATTGTCTGTGGGCAAGCCAGCATACTTACTTCTCCCAAGTGGAGTTCAGCATTCCCACAGCCATTCTGTGAGTCCCAGCAGCCCTCCAACCAGCCAAGAGGATTCATCTTTCCTCTGCAGGATCCCAGGGCCACAGCACCCAATAAGTGGCTTGAACTGCTCACTCCTCAGGGCAAACTTCCCTTTTCCTCTGAGTTGCCTCCCATGTGTCTCAATCTGATTACTTCTCTTCCCTACCTAATTCTGTGTGTATCTTTCTTACAACCTTTGTTATACAGGTGTCTTTCTGTCACTTTCCATTTAGATTTCAGTGAGTATCATTCCCCATGCAGATGTATTTTTTATCATTTCATGGAGGGAAATGAGTTCTGCATCCTCTTTATCCTGCTATCTTGATCAACCTTAATTACTATCATCTCTGCTTTGTCAAAATCTTACCCCATTGGGTAATGGGGTGCTTAAACTTTAAAAATTGCTTCTTATGTTTCACATCTGTTTAATCCAATGACTTACTCTCCACACTTATTGGGGTATAATTGATAAATAAAATTTTAATCTGATGACATTTTAAAAATCTGTCTCATCTTGGCTCAAAATCTCCTTTTTCTATCCCATATTTTATAAACCCCTTCCATTCCAGGCTATATTGAGCTACAGAATTTTTTGTTTCAAAGTATAACTTTCTATATCTTCTCAGCCTTTCTTCTGCCTCTTCTCTTACTCTTGTGAGGAATGTGCCATCTAGTAGGGGTCATTGTTTTATATAATTGACTATAGGGTAAGATTGCTCTCCTCTCTTTTTAAAATTACTTTTTGTTTCATGTTATACATTTATTGATACATTTGTCTACTATCTTTCTCTCTCAGTGAATGAAAAGCAGAGACTTTTTAAAATCTGGTTTACTTCTCTATCCCTTTGCCAATACTGTTCTTGACAAATAGTAGGTACTCAGTAAATATCTTATTGAGTGAATGAGTCCCTGTTCATCTAGCTCAGTCTATAGATTCTGTGTTTATAGCTGATGAGAGGATTCAGTCTCTCAAAGGTTTCTTGTCATGGGTGATCTTCTTGAAAGATGTAATTAGAGGTTGTGTCCAGCCACCAGATGGAGGCATCATTTCTGCATTCCTCAGTTTCTCTGCTTTGTGTACCTTTTACCCCTGTGATCTGGATATTTCTGGTAAGCTTTCAGAGTGTTGATTTCACCTTCCCTCAGTATCCCTAAATTAGTGCCTGTGGACACAGAGTGGAGTGATCATCCTGGGAAGACTTGAGCTGGATGAGGTAAGCGCTCCATCCTCTCTCTTCAAGGGTCTTCCCCTTTGCCGTAGCACTTGCACAAGTCTCCATGTTGTTTTGCTCAGCAGTCACCCTGCTAGGACGTGTAATGCCAGTCTTTATTTCTTATTGACACCTGAAAATTCATAAAATTCTTAGGACTTCTTATCACTCTTCCTCATAGGACAGTTACTGCTTC
Source organism: Phacochoerus africanus (assembly GCF_016906955.1). NCBI lineage: Eukaryota > Metazoa > Chordata > Mammalia > Artiodactyla > Suidae > Phacochoerus > Phacochoerus africanus. Next base: position 48,533,332 of record NC_062550.1, on the reverse strand, counting down.
CTGAAGTCTGCTCTTCTTTTTTAAAATTGAAATATAGTTGATTTACAGTGTTGTGTCAATTTCTGCTGTATAACATTGTGACCCAGTCATACAGATATATACATTTCTTTTTCTCATACTATCTTCCATCATATTCTATCCCAAGAGATTGGATATAGTTCCTTATGCTGTACAGTAGGACCTCATTGCTTATCCATTCTAAAGGGAGTAGTTTGTATCTACCAACTCCCAAATCCTTGATCATCCCACATTTTCCCCCCTTCACCCTTGGCAACCACAAGTCTGTTCTTTGTCTTTGAGTGTATTTCTGGTTTGTGGATAGGTTCATTTGTGCCATATTTTATATTCCATATATAAGTGATATCATATGGTATTTGTCTTTCTCTTTCTGATTTACTTAGTATGAGAATCTCTAGTTGCATTCAGGTTGCTGCAAATGGCATTTTTCCTTTTTAATGGCTGAGTAGTATTCCATTGTATTTATGTACAACATCTTCTTGATCCATTCATCAGTCATTGGACATTTATGTTGTTTCCATGTCTTGGCTATTGTGAATAGTGCTGGAATGAACACAGAGGTTCATGTACCTTTTTGTTTTTTTGTTTTTTATAACTTTTTTTTTTATTTTCCCACTGTACAGCAAGGGGGTCAGGTTATCCTTACATGTATACATTACAATTACATTTTTTCCCCCACCCTTTCTTCTGTTGCAACATGAGTATCTAGACAAAGTTCTCAATGCTATGCAGCAGGATCTCCTTGTAAATCTATTCTAAATTGTGTCTGATAAGCCCAAGCTCCCGATCCCTCCCGCTCCCTCCCCCTTCCATCAGGCAGCCACAAGTCTCTTCTCCAAGTCCATGATTTTCTTTTCTGAGGAGATGTTCATTTGTGCTGGATATTAGATTCCAGTTGTAAGTGATATCATATGGTATCTGTCTTTGTCTTTCTGGCTCATTTCACTCAGGATGAGGTTCTCTAGCTCCATCCATGTTGCTGCAAATGGCATTATGTCATTCTTTTTTATGGCTGAGTAGTATTCCATTGTGTATATATATACCACCTCTTCCGAATCCAATCCTCTGTCGATGGACATTTGGGTTGTTTCCATGTCCTGGCTATTGTGAATAGTGCTTCAATGAACATGCGGGTGCACGTGTCTCTTTTAAGTAGAGCCTTGTCCAGATAGATGCCCAAGAGTGGAATTGCGGGGTCATATGGAAGTTCTATGTATAGATTTCTAAGGTATCTCCAAACTGTTCTCCATAGTGGCTGTACCAGTTGACATTCCCACCAACAGTGCAGGAGGGTTCCCTTTTCTCCACAGCCCCTCCAGAACTTATTTGTGGATTTATTAATGATGGCCATTCTGACTGGTGTGAGGTGATATCTCATGGTAGTTTTGATTTGCATTTCTCTTATAATCAGCGATGTTGAGCATTTTTTCATGTGTTTGTTGCCATCTGTATATCTTCTTTGGAGAAATGTCTATTCAGGTCTTTTGCCCATTTTTCCATTGATGGATTGGCTTTTTTGCTGTTGGGTTGTATAAGTTGTTTATATATTCTAGAGATTAAGCCCTTGTCGGTTGCATCATTTGAAACTATTTTCTCCCATTCTGAAAGTTGTCTTTTTGTTTCCTTTTGGGTTTCCTTTGCTGTGCAAAAGCTTTTCAGTTTGATGAGGTCCCATGGGTTTATTTTTGCTCTAATTTCGATTGCTTTGGGAGACTGACCTGAGAAAATATTCATGATGTTGATGTCAGAGCGTGTTTTGCCTATGTTGTCTTCTAGGAGTTTGATGGTGTCCTGTCGTATATTTAAGTCTTTCAGCTCTTTTGAGTTTATTTTGGTGCATGGTGTGAGGGTGTGTTCTAGTTTCATTGCTTTGCATGCAGCTGTCCAGGTATCCCAGCAATGCTTGCTGAATAGACTTTCTTTTTCCCATTTGATGTTCTTGCCTCTCTTGTCAAAGATTAATTGAGCATAGGTGTCAGGGTTTATTTCTGGGTTCTCTATTCGGTTCCATTGGTCTGTCTGTCTGTTTTGATACCAGTACCACACTGTTTTGATGACTGTGGCTTTGTAGTATTTCTTGAAGTCTGGGAGAGTTATGCCTCCTGCTTGGTTTTTGTTTCTCAGGATTGCTTTGGCAATTCTGGGTCTTTTGTGGTTCCTTATAAATGTTTGGATTGTTTGTTCTAGTTCTGTGAAAAATGTCATGGGTAATTGGATAGAGATTGCATTGAATCTGTAGATTGCTTTGGGTAGTATGGCCATTTTTACAATATTGATTTTCCCAATCCAGGAGCATGGAATATCTTTCCATTTCTTTACATCTTCTTTGATTTCTTTGATTAAAGTTTTATAGTTCTCGGCATATAGGTCCTTTACCTCCTTGGTCAGGTGTATTCCGAGGTATTTGATTTTGTGAGGTGCAATTTTAAAAGGTATTATATTTTTGTATTCCTTTTCTAATATTTCATTGCTGGTATACAGAAATGCAACTGACTTCTGAATGTTCGTCTTATATCCTGCTACTTTGCTGAATTTATGAACCAGTTCAAGGAGTTTTGGGGTTGAGTCCTTCGGGTTTTCTATGTATAGTATCATGTCATCTGCATACAGTGACGGTTTTATCTCTTCTCTTCCTATATGGATGCCTTTTATTTCTTTGGTTTGTCTAATTGCTGTGGCTAGGACTTCCAAAACTATTTTGAAGAGCAGTGGTGAGAGTGGGCATCCCTGTCTTGTTCCAGATTTGAGTGAGAAGGCTTTCAGCTTTTCCCCATTGAGTATTATATTTGCTGTGGGTTTATCATAAATGGCTTTGATTATATTCAGGAATGTTCCCTCTATACCCACTTTGGCGAGGGTCTTGATCATGAATGGATGTTGGACTTTGTCAAATGCTTTTTCTGCGTCTATTGAGATGATCATATGATTTTTGACTCTTTTTTTGTTAATGTGGTGTATGATGCTGATTGATTTGCACATGTTGAACCATCCTTGTGAACCTGGGATGAACCCTACCTGGTCATGGTGTATAATTTTTTTGATATGTTGTTGGATTCGGTATTTTTGGTATGTTGTTGGATTTTGTTGAGAATTTTTGCATCTATATTCATCAATGATATTGGGCGATAGTTTTCTTTTTTGGTGGTATCTCTGTCTGGTTTTGGAATGAGGGTGATGGTGGCATCATAGAATGTCTTTGGGAGTATTCCTTCTTCTTCAACCTTTTGAAAGAGTTTAAGGAGGATGGGCACCAATTCCTCTTTATATGTTTGATAAAATTCACCTGTGAGGCCATCTGGTCCTGGGCTTTTATTTGTAGGGAGTGATTTTATGACCTCTTCAATTTCATTTCTAGTGATCGGTCTGTTCAGTTGGTCTGTTTCTACTTGATTCAGTTTTGGCAGGCTGTAAGATTCTAGAAAATTGTCCATTTCTTCCAGATTGTCAAACTTGTTGCCGTAGAGTTGTTCATAGTATTCTCTTATGGTTTTTTGTATTTCTTCTGTATCCGTTGTGATTTCTCCTTTTTCGTTTATAATTTTGGTTCTTTGGGTTCTTTCTCTCCTCTTTTTAGTGAGTCTGGCCAGGGGTTTGTCAATTTTGTTCACCTTTTCAAAGAACCAGCTCTTGGTTTTATTAATTTTCTCTATTGTTTTTGAGTCTCTATTTTATTGATTTCTTCTTTGATCTTTATAATTTCCTTCCTTCTGCTGACTTTAGGTCTTTTTTGTTCTTCTTTTTCTAATTCGTTTAGGTGGAGGGTTAAGTTGTCCATTTGGGATCTTTCTTCTTTTTTGAGAAAGGCCTGTATTGCTGTAAATTTCCCTCTGAGCACTGCTTTCGCAGCATCCCATAGATTTTGAGCGGTTGTGTCTTCATTATCATTTGTTTCAAGGTAGTTTTTAATTTCTTTCTTGATTTCCTCATTGACCCATTGGTTTTTTAGTAGCATGTTGTTTAGTCTCCATGTAGTAGGTTTTTTCTCTTTCCTTTTCCCATGGTTGATTTCTAATTTCATGGCATTGTGGTCAGAGAAGATACTTGAGATAATTTCTATGCTCCTAAATTTATTGAGATTAGCTTTGTGTCCCAATATGTGGTCGATTCTTGAGAATGCTCCATAAGCATTTGAGAAGAATGTGTATTCTGCTTTTTTTGGATGTAGTGTCCTGAAGATATCAATGAAGTCTAACTTTTCTATTGTTTCCTTTAGGATCTCTGTTGCTTTATTGGTTTTCTGTCTAGAGGATCTGTCCATTGATGTGAGGGGGGTATTAAGGTCTCCTACTACGATTGTATTCTCATCAATATCTCCCTTATGTCTGTTAATATTTGTTTGTATGTATCTGGGTGCTCCTGTATTTGGGGCATATATGTTGACGATAGTAACATCCTCTCCTTGGATGGATCCCTTAATCATTAAGTAGTGTCCATCTTTGTCTTTCTTTATGTCTTTTGTTTTCAAGTCTATTTTGTCCGATATGAGCGTTGGGACTCCTGCTTTTCTGTCATGTCTATTGGCGTGAAATATTTCTCCCCACCCTTTCACTTTCAATATATATGTATCAAGGTGAGTTTCTTGTAGGCAGCATATTGAAGGTTTTTGCCTTTTTATCCACTCAGCCACTCTGTGTCTTTTGATTGGGGCATTCAGTCCATTGACATTTAAGGTGATAATTGATAGATGATTCTTTATTGCCATTTGAACCTCGTGTTCCAGTTGATTCTATGGTTCTCCACTCTTCCTTTTTTTTTTTTTTTTTTTTTTGGTTGGATGGTCTCCTGTTATTATCTGCTTGAGTGTATTTTTTTTCCATTTTTTTGTGAATGCAATGTTTGGTTTTGGCTTGTGGTTGCCCTGTTTTTTAAGTATGCTAACCCCTTCCCATAATTGTGTGTTTTAGCCTGATGGTCCTGTAAGTTCAAACACTTCATTACTATATTAAAATTAAGAAGAGAAACTTACAAACAAAAAGGATTATTTACTTCCTAACATCCCTTGCCCACATTTTATGGTTTTGATGACTTTTTATTTTTTTCTTTTTAATTTTATTTTGTTTGAAGCCTGTTCATGATTAAATCTGTATGCTGGCTTATTTGAGTGACTGCTCTCTGATTGCGGTTTCCTCTGTCCTAGTTCTTCCTCTTCTTCTTTTTTTTTTCTTTTCTTTTTTCTTCCCTTTCCTTCCTTTCTTTTTGGTTTAGAGAAGCCCTTTCAATATTTCCTTTAACCTGGGTTTTGTGTTGCAGTATTCTTTAAGTTTTTGTTTGTTGGAAAAATTTTTATTTCCCCTTCTGTTTTAAATGATATTCTTGCTGGATAGAGTATTCTAGGTTGCATATTTTTTCCTTTGAGCACTTTAAATATCTCTTGCCATTCCCTCCTGGCCTGTAGTGTTTCTGTAGAGAAGTCAGCTGATATTCTTATGGGGGTTCCCTTGTAGGTAACATTCTGTTTTTCTCTTGCTGCCTTTAGGGTCCTCTCTTTATCACTAACTTTTGCCATTTTTATTATGATGTGTCTTGCTGTGGGTCTATTTGGGTTCAGTTTGTTTGGGGCCCTCTGTGCTTCTTGTATCTTGAACCCAGTATCCTTTCGATTTGGGAAGTTTCCAGCGATAATTTCTTCAAATATATTTTCCATCCCCTTATCTTTTTCTACTCCTTCTGGAATTCCTATTATGTGCAGATTGGCTCGCTTTATATTATCCCATAGGTCTCTTATATTGCTTTCCAGTTTTTTGATTCGGTTTTCTGTCTGTTGACCGGATTGAGTGATTTCCATTATTCTATCTTCCATATCACTGATTCGTTCTTCTGCACTATTCATTCTGGTTTTTACTGCCCTTAGTTCAGTTTGCATCTCTGCAAATGAATGTTCTAGTTTTTCTTGGCTCCTCCTTATATGTTCTAGTTCCTTTCTGAGGGTATCTGCATTACTGTTCATATCTTCTCTTAATTCCTTCAGTATTTTCACTATTTCTCTTTTGAACTCCAGGTCTGTCAGACTGCAGAGATCTGTTTCATTCTTGACTGTTTTAGGTGAGTTCTGTTGGTTTGACTGGGGGTGGTTTCTCAGCTTCTTCATCTTGCTTGTTGTTTTCTTTCTCCTGAGGAAGTTGTACTCTCTGTTATCGGGCAGTGTTTGCCTTGTCACTGCCGTGGAATATTTCCTGAGGGCTGGCGTTGTTGGTCAATCTTTTTTGAGGCAGTGTGGCTTTTCTGGAGTGTTGATGGGGCTAACAGTGTTTCTTTGAAGCAAAGGAAGACTTCCTGAGGGCAGACAGGACTGGGAGGTCAACACCACGATGGTAGCAGATTTCACTTGGTCATGCAGAGCCTGCTCTGGTATTTTTGGGCTGAGGGGTTCTTGCAGGGGGTTGGCGGTGTTGGGCAGCTGTTCCTCAGGAGTGCAGCACCCCCTGGGGGCTGGAGCAGCTATCTGGGTCACTGAGAACCTAAGAGGCTCTTCCCTAGGGCAGCCCAACTCAGAAGGATGGCCTGAGAGTGTAGGCGGATCTTTTCACAGTCTGGCCGAGCTGGTTGCAGCTTTTCTGGGCTGCAGGGGCTCTTCCAGGTGGCTGGTGGTGCTGAGCAGCTATTCCGCGGGAGTGGGGCACCCCCTGGGGGCTTGGGCGGGTAGCAGGGCCATTGGAAACCCTAGAGGCTCCTCCCCAGGGCAGCCTGACTCAGAAAGACCGTCTGAGATCTTTTCCCGGCTCGGCCAAGCTTGTTGCAGCTTTTCTGGGCTGTAGGGGGTCCTGCCTGGAGCTGGCAGTCCTATGCATCTGATCCACTAGGGCACCCCCTGGGGGCTTGGGCGGGTAGCAGGGCCATTGGAGATCCAAGAGGCTCCTCCCCGGGACAGCCCGACTCAGAAAAACTGTCCGGGAATTAGGCAGATCTATTCACTGCCTGGCTAGGCTTGTTCTAGCTTTTCTGGGCTGCAGGCCTTTTCTCGGGGGCTGGTGGTGTTTGGTGCTGCTCTCCGGAAGTGTAGCCCCTCCAAAGGGCAAGCAGGCCTGTGCAGGGACAGCCCCTGCAGTGGTAGGCTTCAGGCAATTGTTGAGGCCAGCCCTCCTGGATGGCAGGCAGCCCCAGGTTCGGTGAGAGCATGGGGGGGGTGGGGGTGGAGGGAGGGGATGCACTGGGAAGCACAGCTTTCTGCTAGCTATCGGGCCTGTAAGCTTGCTGTGGCGTGGGGGGTATTCTATGGGGACCCACCACTTCTCTCCCCTCCCCAGCACGGGCGCAGACCAGGCTCTTCTCCCAGGTTCCCTCTGATGCAGCTTTCCACTTCCCCGCCCCTAGAGTATTGCTCCCTTCCTCTGTGACAGCTTTGTTTTCTAGTCTCCCAGGCAGTCTCTGTGTCAAACAGTTTCTAGACCTCCCAAGCAGTTTCCGCTCCGCCCCGCCCCACCAGCCTGTTCTCAGGGTCTAACCTCTGGAGCTGAGATCTCGGTGCCCAGCCCCCACCCAGGCGTCCCCCGGCCCTTTCCCGGGGACTAACCTCTGGAGCCGAGGATTCGGTGCCCAGCCCCCACCCAGGTGTCTCTCAATTTTTGGTGACTGTGCCTGTAGTTCAGATGGCCCGTTCGGTTCTTGATCGGCTTTTCCGTACTCCAACTTACTGCTACACTCTTCTCTGCATCTGGAGATTCCTCCGGTTCGTTTGATCTTTCCCCTGTGTAGGTGACTTTCCAGGGTGCGGGATCCCTTTCTCCTCCGCAGTTCCCTTTCGGGAGTGCCCGTCCCGCTCGGATTCACCTTCTCTCACTCTCCTCTTTTCTCCCGTTCTGCCCCGTAATGTCACGAACTTCTTGCCATTATTGGAGTTTAGGTTCCTCTGCCAGCGATTGGTTGCTGTTCTGTGCGAGTCATTTATTCTGTAGATGTGCTTTTTTTGTTGTGTTTGTGGGAGAGGGCGAGCGTGTCCCCCTACTCCTCCGCCATCTTGTCCTCTCCCCATGTACCTTTTTGAATTGTAGTTTTGTCCAGATATAGACTGTACCACCCTGAATGCTTCCAATCTTTTCTGCTATTCTTTTTTTTTTTTTTTTTGGTCTTTTTAGGGCCACACCTGTGACATATGGAGGTTCCCAGGCTAGGGGTCTAATCGGAGCTGTTGCTGGTGGTCTACGCCAGAGCCACAGCAACACAGGATCCGTAACCCACTGAGCGAGGCCAGGGATCAACGTACAACCTCATGATTCCTGGTCAGATTTGTTTCTGCTGTGCCACAATGGGAACTCCCTTTTCTGCTATTCTTAAGAAGGTGTTATCGCCTCCCCTGTCCGCAACTTGGTTTTGTTTTGTTTTGTTTTCCTATAAACTAAAGGGAACAGGGCTTGTTATGCTGATTCTTCTGGAATTCTCCTTTGGACTATTTTCACTCTGATAGCCACCCTCAGTAACTAGGAAAGCAGGAAATCATCATAAGTAAGGATATGATCATAATCCATTGGAGACAAAGCTAGGCAAACAATGTGACAGTAATGATAAATCATTTTGTTTTAAACCTTGCTAGTCTGTACCAGTTCTGAGGAGCTCAAGTGTACAGCCCAATTACTGCTTCTGGAGTTTCCCTAAGAATTCCAGTGAGACCCAGGCCATAAACTTATCCCCAAACTTTGCTTTTTCAGCTTTTAATCCCCAGACATTGAATAAACCTTATTCCTTGAATAAATAGTATTCCCACCACCTATCACCCATTGCAGCAGAACCAGAACTTCTATAAAGGCCTGTTTCTTAGCACACGTTGAGGAACATGATCAACAAGGGTGGAAGAATTGAAAGGAGAAATCAATTAAACTCTCAGGTTTTCATGCTCAGTATTCCAAAAGTCATAAACAGTAGAGATCAGAAAGTGACTTCTGTAGCTCTGTGCCCTCACAGTCCTGGCAGAGATGCTGTAAAGGAAGCACTACTTCTCTTGAGGTGAGCATATTCTAGTTCTGTGAGGATGTCTCTTCTCCCCAAAGGATTTTGAAATCATCAAGTGATAAGCTTGCTCACCAGAGTCAAGAGAGTTTTCTGACTGATGGGAAGAAATCTCAATCTCTTCCTAAATTCAGAATCTACACACTCAATTGAAGACCATAATTACCTTAATTCCTAAACTAAATCCCTCTTTATTTACTAAACCCCAATAGGGTTCCGTACTTGAAGATACCAGACAAAAAATTGGGTTAATCCACCAAATCTGGCAGTGATTTTTATAAATAATCCCATGCCTACAAATAGAAGCCACACTATAAACTTCTACTGTCCATAAATTTAAAGACTAGCAAGGCTTATGTTTAAAATCATACACTCAAACCACTTCAAGACATGTTTTCTTGCTAATCCTATGTATTGATTCCTCAAGGTTACCAGGCTAGTATAATATGCATTGGGTTTGTGAGAGAAAATCAGATTCCTTGTCATTCCAGATTATGATCCAGTTAAAATAGCAAGACACAAAATTTTAGGCCACCAACATAGCAATACTTCATTTAGTTAAGAATCATCAGTGGAATCTACTTAATTACAAAAGAGAAATGGTTTCTTCACTGTGGCAAAATTATACCAAATGATCAAGATTAACATCATCACAAATTATGGGATTTCATCAGATGTGAAAAATTTAGAAGTACTTATCATCTACATATATAGTATTCCTGACAAAGAGATAAATCCTAAATCTAATCATGAGAAAACAATCAGATGGCCCAAATTCATTCATAAAAATATTAAATTGTACTTTTCAATAATGTCAATGTCATGGAAACCAATGAAAGGCTGAGGAACTATTCCAGATTAAAGGAAACTAAAGACACAAATGCAATGTCGATCTTGGATTAGAACATGGATCAGAAAAAATAATTGTTATAAAGGGCACTTCTGGAGCAACTAGTAAAATTTGAATATGGACTGTAATGCATCAATGCTAAATTTCTTGAATTTGATGATTATAATTATCTAGGAGAATGTCTTTGTTCTTTGTATACATATACTGAGGTATTAAGAAGTGTTGGTTCATTGTGTCATTGGCTTACTCGCAAATGGTTCTTTAAAAAGTAATAATTACATTAATTTGCACATGCTTATGGGGAGAGATAAAGCATATGTGTAAATTTTTTTTTTCTCTCTCTCTTTTTTTTTTTTTTTTGCTATTTCTTTGGGCTGCTCCCATGGCATATGGAGGTTCCCAGGCTAGGGGTCGAATCGGAGCTGTAGCCACTGGCATATGCCAGAGCCACAGCAACGCGAGATCCGAGCCGCGTCTGCAACCTACACCACAGCTCTCGGCAACGCCGGATCATTAACCCACTGAGCAAGGGCAGGGACCGAACCCGCAACCTCATGGTTCCTAGTCGGATTCGTTAACCACTGAGCCACGACGGGAACTCCGCATATGTGTAAAATGTTAACACTTTTTGAATCTAGATGAAACATATAAGAATTCATTGCCTTATTCTTGAAGGTTAAAAAATTTTTTGTAGGTTAAAAATTTTCAAGTTAAAACACTAAAATATAAATTCAGAGCACATAAAAAATTAAATGTAAAAAATATGCACAAGAGTTATATTAAGGATCCAAATATCAGTTTTACTACTGGTGATACTAGCTAGGTTGGATAAAATGAAGACTAAAAAGACAAAACATTCTTCCTACTCTTTCCTGAAGTGACTTACTGAAGATAGACAGCTGGAGAATGCTAAGCTTTTCTCAAGCTCCCTCATCACATTTTTCCTGAGAAAAATACACTTCTCTAATGGGTTTAACAGCATAGAGCATAGTCTCTCTTTTTTAAGCTTCTTATACTGTCACTTGGAACATATACACAATAGTTTTTATTACTAGAGTTTCTGTTTTTGAAAAGTCTCTGTTCATTATTGATATTTTTGGCTTACTCATAATTATCATCTCATACTTTATCATGAAAGTATGAAAGAATACTAAAATATTTTCATACATAGTTTTTCTGCATCCTCTACCTGCCAATTCTAATACTGTCAGTCTTTCAGTACTTACATGTTTTCTGTCCTGTTTCTGTTGAGAAGCATTCACTATGATTACCCAGTTTCTCATTTTTTGGCAATCTTATTTCTGAAGTCATGTTTATTTTCATCTTTGAGAATCCTATTCTGAGCCAATTCTAAGCAAATTTCCAAATTGTTATCAGCCATATGATCCCTTATACAGGGACAATCTCACACTCTTCAATTATTTTGGCTCATAGCAGGTGTCACAGACCCAGATTTCCCTCTCTTTGCTTTTTTGAAAGTTGATATTCCCTTGACTCTGATGCTATAGGAATCTGGCTGACTTTAGGGAAATTCTCACTGCCTGTTGGCCCAGACAGCGTCTCTGCCATTCTGGTTTAGTAACTCAGTCAGCTGCTCCAGCCATTGCTCCAAGCCTCTGGAGCTTTGATTCCTTCCACACTGGTCCAGCTTCCAAGTATTTCCACCTCAGCTCCTGGCCATGAATATGGAATCCCTATCCCCTAGAAAAATCCAGACTTGTTTTGTTGCTGTCATTTTTAAGTGATCGCTGACTTTAGCGATGTTCCCTCAAAGTGGTACATCTCGTCTGTTACTTAAACTGGACTGTCAGTTCATCTTTGCTTATTTCTCCTCCTGTGAAAGTCTTGTGTGCCCTAGATTGTAAAAGCATTCCCTTCAGAATGCTTTTGAATTTTATTCCTCAAAAGACTGACAGTGTTTTAACTTCTGACAAATTGCTGATGACCAATGTGACTTTTCCCCTATTTACATTTCCAGGTGGATGACAAGGATTTTTTACTGTTTTAGTTCAGTTTTTGTTTTAGCTCTTTTTCCATAAATAGGTGGGGCTTAGTTAATTTAGTAAAAAGGAGGTTATTTTAGCATCCCCCTCTGCATGGACTGAAGACCATATCTTCATTCTCATATCCCACATCTGGGACTTCTACTCTTTAATACTCCTGTCTATCAGCTCCTGATTTTTCTTTTGCCTTGAGCTTCATCTAAGTTCTGACAGCTAAGGAGATCTCATTTTTTCCTTAGTGTTAAGTTTACCCACATGTTCAATGTGTTTATAGCATGGGGTTTGGAGAAGAAGTTGTAGTTTCCATTGTCTATTTTATTTCAATCCCAATTTTTCTAGCTATTCTCACCCCTGAGGAGAAGTTTCCATCCCTGACCAGTGAACTTCATTTATGCCACAACCTGGTCTCTCCTATTAACTACAACATTCCCAGTATCTAAAGCAGTATATGACACATATTAGAGACTCAGTGTTAGTGGAATTAACCCTAGCCACCACTCAAAATTGTCCTGCTTAACCTCTTCCCAATCACTTGTTCATGCCTCCAAAAAGGAGGAAAAAAAACTTCTCTATTGATAACTCTTTCAAAAATATAAGATTGCTTTTTTCCAAGTGTTAAGTTTAATATTGCACCAAAAAGACTCTCCTTGATCTCATTGGTCTGTATGAGTACATGTGACCACCTCTGAGCCAATTACACTGGCCAGAATTATGGTCTTCACTAATTGGCTTAAGCCAAACAAGATCCATCCATATTACTGAGGATAAGAAGAATCCACTTAAATCAGTTTTTTAAGATTGTGAAAGAAGTAGTTCTTACAAGGAATATTCTGGTGCAGTTGCCATGAAAAAAAAAAGTGGCCTACACACTAGTATCTCCAACAGCTGTCCACTATATCACTCAAACTTTAAGACAGGATCTTCCATATGATAGATTCAGTCCAAGAAGGTCAAGTGACTCACATAGGGCAGTAAAGATTGATTAACATAGCACAAAATTAACATATTAATTTCCCAAAAGGCTAAAACTGGAATGAAATATCCAACTCTTCTACTTATTATTTAATTCTTATTTAATTCAATTAGTATTATTTAATTTCTTGGTACACATTCATTCATTCATCAGCAAATATGTATTTTTTCATCTACTATGGGCCAGACACGTGCTGTACCAGGTATTAAGGCTACAGCAGTAAACTATACAAACAAGGTCCTAATCCTAACAAAGTTTATATTCTAGTGTGAAGAACAGTGGTAAGTCTATGAATAAGTGCTTGTATACCATAATGTTGGGTAGCAACAAATAAATAAATAAGGAAAGTCAGTGAATAGAGAGTGACAAGGAGTGATATGTTGTGAAATGTAGTAGAGAAGGCTCCACTTGGAAGGTGCAGTTGAGCAGAGACTTGGGTGAAATAAGAGTGAGATAAAAGGATATCTGTAGGGAATTGTAGGCAGAGAGAACAACAAAGAGGAAAGGTCTTGTGGCAGAAGCATGCTTGGCTAATTTGTTGAAGAGCAAGGAGATAATGTAATATGATAAAAAAAAAAACTTAGGTTGTATAGTCTTGGAAAAATTAATCAACCTCTCATAAATATAGTATCCTCCTTTGTAAACAGGAGATAACCTACTTCATACTATGGATAAAAGGGAACTATGCACACAGTCTTCCGACACAGAGTAGGTGTTTCACCAAAGATGATATCTTTCTTTTAATGCCCTTCCTCTTTCTCATGGGTACAGTTCTCACCGAAGTCATGTTAGGACACTAATTAACATAGCTTCAGTTTGCCTTTATAAAACTTTTCAGTTTGAAGGCAGCTGCTGTTTGAAGTGTCCAAACCATGTGGTTTTTGTGACCCTTTTGTTCATGATCCTGTTACACTAACCACAGTCCATAAAGGAGACTGCAACACACTACCTTTTTCACTCAAGTGTTTGTTGTTTTTTTTTAAAAAAAAAAAAAAACTAAGCAGGTTGTGTGGGTGTCTGATCATATGAGTCAAAGTTTCCAACCAGAATATAAATAAAATCCAGCACTTGGTCAAAAGAAGCCAGTGTCAGTTGGTATAAACCAGACTGCATGATGTACCATAAATCCTTGTGAACTATTGAAATCCATTCTCTATTAATGTTTTTAAATGCATTAGAATAATATTTTGTTTGCTTCCTACATTGCTAGCTTTTTCTAGCTAGCCAGTGTCACTTTTCACATAATTTCTTCTATGTCATATACATATATGAATATATGTGAGGGGGTATATAAATAAATAAACTAACTAGATAAGCTCGTTAGTTTAAGAATATTTATTTGACTGGGTTTTTTACAAATCCCCTTATGGCACTGGTTTTCAACATCAGCCCCACAAAATCCAATATGATAAAGAGACATTTAGGGATCAGACATGTATGTGGGCTGAGATATGGGCTTGAGCCACCTCTATTTCAACTGGAACTTTGGTTTTTATCTATTTTACATAGTAAGATTTCATTTCAATAAAGAGTCCTGATAATTAAAAAAAAATTTTAAATGCCTTGGGAGTTCCTACTGTGGTTCAGCAGGTTAAGAACTCAACCAGGGGACTTCCCCTTGTGGCTCAGCAGAAACGAATCTGACTAGTATCATGAGGACACAGGTTTGATCCCTGGCCTTGCTTAGTGGGTCAAGGATCTGGCATTGCTCTGAGCTGTGGTGTAGATTGCAGACGTGGCTCGGATCTAGCATTGCTGTGGCTGTGTGCAGGCCAGCAGCTACAGCTCTGATTTGACCCCTTGCCTGGGAACCTCTATATGCAGCAGGTAGGGCCCCAAAAAAAGATTGAAAAAAAAAAAAAACCTGACTAGGATCCATGAGGATGTGGGTTTGATCTCTGGCCTTACTCAGGGAGATAGTGATCCTGTTGCCATGAGCTGCAGCATAGATGGCAGATGTAGCTCAGAACTGGTGTTGCCATGGCTATGGTGCAGGCCAGCAGCTGCAGCTCTGATTCAGTCCCTAGCCTGGGAACTTCCATATTCTGCAGGCATGGCCCTAAAATTAAAGTCTTCAGGGGAACTCTGACTCCACCTCCTCCTAGCTTTGAAACTTAGGTATTTAACTTAAGTGTTCCACCTCAGTGTCCCCATCATAAATTAGGGCTAACAATGATGCCTCCTCTATAAGCTTGTTGTTGTGATATTTAAATTAGTACATAGGTCTAATATATAGAACTATATCTAATTAGTATCTATATGTGTGAATATGTGTCCAGCACATTCGAAGTGCTATGTACACACTAGCTACTATGGTACTGTAACTTTCAAACCAAAAAAGTTTGGCCACACCTACAGCATGCAGAAGTTCCAGGACCAGGGATCAAACCTGTGCCACATCAGTGACAATTCCAGATCCTTAATCTGCTGAGCCACCAGAGAAATCCTCAAACATTTTTTAAAATTAATCTTGTGTGGAGTCCATATGTAAAAAACAAATTTAAAGAACACGTAAGTTTTTTTACTTGCCCCCAGGTATTTCCTGGGAATCAGAGGACTTCAGAAGGTTTGGAAATCCTCCACAGTAAACCCTGGAAGGAAGCCCCTAACTCTAAGGAAAGAAAGGCTTTCTTCAGTGTACGACTCATTTACATTTAGTAAATTACATTTACAGTGTGCATCCACATTTACTATTTACTAAACCAAATTACAACAATGCCTAAGAGGCATCTCAAACATATTTAAATAAACCTCTTGATTTTCTCCCCTTTGTCCCCACAACCAAGTCCATTTCTCTCCACCTTCCCATTGTAGTAAATGACCCCACCTTACAATTTGTTTTGAAACCAATCTCTAGATTTCATCCTGTCTCTCACCTCATATTTATTATGAGCTGCTTAAAACCTTTCAACATTATCCCATTTCATGTAGCATAAAAGTCAAACTAATTACTTTAACCATTTAAAGCTGGATGTGATTTGATCTTATGCTTGCCATCTTCTTCAGTTTTGTTTTGAATCCCTCACTGATTGCTTTTCTTTCTGGAATATGACAACTTGCTCACCTCCTTGAGGTTTTATACTTGAATCTTCCCATCTAGTTCAATCCCTGTGGTAGGGTTTTCCATTATTTGCAGTGAATGCATTTCTAACATCTGGAGTTCCATCACTGACCTAATATTATAAGAACGCTTCCATGTTAGGTATTCTTTGCTATTCTTTTCAAAAACTTCTTAGGGATTATATATCCACCAGTCACTTCACTTAGCAGCTTTAAAAGAAAAAAGGCTGTCCAGAACAAAACCAAAGGCCAGATCATTGAGGGGTTGTTTTTTTTGTTTTTGTTTTGTTTTTGTTTTTGATGCACTAGGGAACCTACAAGGAACAAATCCTTGATCCTGGAGACAGTAAGTTTTAAAGCAAAAGTGTCTTGGTCAGTTCCTCATTTTAGATAGATTTCTCTGTCACTCACATGGAGGCTGTTTCATCTCCATTCTACAGATGAGAAGTGTTAGGCTAAAGTTCAGTAAACACGCAGAATTTTTATTTGATAAATAAAAATTATGAGGGATAAACTTGAATTATAAGCCAGACTTGAATCCTGATTTTTCTACTTTTAACTTCACAATTATTTCCTTCATTAAGTGAAAGTGATGGGTTCTCTTAGGCTAACCATCTGCTTATTGTTTCCTTTAAAATTATTTACTAACATGCTTAAAATGTGCTTTTCTAGGTCTTGGGTATAAAGAAATAAAGAAAATCCTATCCTGCCCTTTAGAGTTCACAGTCTTTTATGTTTTAGCTTCAGTTTGATTTCCAATGAGTCTTTTACAAATCTGTTTCTCTCCCCACTGAAATGATGATCTCTTCCCTTCCCCACTCTTCTCTGGGGTGAAGGGAACACCAAGGTACAGTATCCTTCTGTAGCATTTGTATGGAAATTGCCCATGTTTTGGTTTGAAAGAAGCCTGGCCATTTTGTGGCAGCTAAATGGGCTTGGAAGACAAATAGGAATTTGACTAACAGCTACACTTGACGCTGTTCCTACATCAGAAACAAGTGTTCTAATGATTCTGGTTACACAAACCATCACAAAGTTTGCAAGAGAAGAGAACTGAACCGATGAGGCTAGGAACTTCACCCAAAAGGAGCATGTGTCCAGAGCACTCAATAGCTTCTTTAATATTGAAAGCTAGGAAAAGAAAACATTTAAGCATGCTCAGAGGTTTGAGAGTCATTCATTGTGTCATCTCTGAAAACATTGCATTAACCCCAAGGATCATAATAACATTTTTGGTTTGAGGACCATTTTAATTATAGGAAAGATGATTTATACAGTGAATAGTGTGGAGTCATATAGCAGATGCACAATAAATGTAATGATGGAAAGTAATGATTAATCATGCTAAACACTTTAATAGGACTTGCAGCTTTCTCAAACCACATTCTTTTTAACCTTGTAAGAACACGGTGGTTACATGGGGAGCAGGTAATCATGTGACACCTGAAGAAAACTAAAGCACAGAGGCTAATGTTTTTAGAGTATTCATGACTATGTATTTCTTATTAAATTGTACTCATGTGGTAGAATGAACCAAAGCACAGATTCAGAACTCTGAGTACAGACCTTTGTATGCTACTTCATTTGTACTTTTACTATTAGAAGTCTGAGTGAACAACAAAGAGCACTGGGGATATTCTGTAAAATTTATCTAGGTTCACACTTATTGCCTCTTAATTTATATCAAATATTGGCTTTGCTTCTCTAAGTCAGGAATTTTGTGTCAGAATATTAAAACTGCTATCGTCAAGCAATAACATGGTCAAAATCCTACAGAGAGTCCACCTTTGACTACAGACCAGGTAATTGCTGCATTAAAAAAAATTATAGGTGTATTATTTAGTTTTTGAATGCTTTACTTTATTAGGATGTATATGGAGATTTCTAAGATATTCCCAGGCTAAGGTCCAAATTGTAGCTGAAGATATTGGCCTATGCCGACAAGGCTCAATGCTTAACCCACTGAGGAAACCAGGGATCAAACCATCATCCTCATGGATGCTAGTTGGGTTTATAACCCACTGAGCCACAACAGGAACTCCCAAATATGCTTCTTAATAGGTACCTTGAAATTATATTGAAGAGGTCAATTCATAATTAATGTCTCCATTAAGTTTTTAGCAATATCCACTCTTTTTTGCAAAGCTTGTCAGAGTGAGTTTTAATAAGATTTTTTTCTGTACTTTTCTCTGCTAAATCACTGAAAACATTTTAAATCACCCAAATTACATATACTTTCCTTAAAAAGCCTTAGGTCATTGCATTAAAAATTGGTAAATGTCAAAAATAGTTTATGGGATGATCTTTCCAACTAGCTAAAAGTGTTAAAATAACCCCAGTATGCCCTTCTTTGCTGTGGAAACTTCATGCTGAGTGTGTCTTAGTGGCCTTTCTCATATGGGAAAGATGATACTTATATATCCCATGTTATTATTTCTTATAAAAGTTACATTTTTTAGTGTTAAAATATGAATTGTTTTTCTTTTTAGAACAGAAAATCTATGCTATAGAAATAAAGTCAACTGTTAAGGTAAATTTTTAAAGAGTGATATTGTCAGTTTTTTAGATATGATCTTGAGCCTATGGAAAGATTGAACAGAAAACTCACATGTCTTTGAGCCACACTGTAGTGGTAGAGATGTCCTAGAATAAGAGAGTCTGAGATCATACCTTAACTCATTTTTCCTGTGTGTGAACTTGAGCAAGTCACTTAATACTTCCATACCTCAGTTTCTACATGTATAAGAACCATAAGTTTCTATTGCATAAGATTATAAGGATTATTAGGAGACTACATGGAGAAAACTGAAAAGAGTGCCTATCAATTTGGTTGTTGGAGTTCCCATTGTGGCTCAGCTGGTTAAGAACCTGACTAGTATCCATGAGGATGTGGGTTCTATCCCTGGCCTTGCTCAGTGGGTTAAGGACTGAGCATTGCCACAGGCTGTGGCATAGGTTGCAGATGTGGCTTGGATCTGGCATTGCTGTGGCTATGACGTAGGCTGGCAGCTGCAGCTCTGATTTGACCCCTAGCCCAGGAATTTCCATATGCCACAAATATGGCCCTAAAAAGAAGAAAACAACACTTGGTTGTCAATAAATGGTAGGTATTATTTTAATTGTTGTGATTTACTTATTTATTTTTTGACATATATTAGAATAAGTTTTTTACCTCATGTGTGCAAAAGTACCTAACTGTAATAACTGGCAGTTTTCTTTCATTTTAATTATTTTTTATCATGTTTATCTCTTAAGTGAGGCCACATCATGGTAGCCAGTCTTCAGATATCCCATCTTCCACTGACTTATCTAACTATCCTTTGCCCTACAGACTTGAGACAGTTGACCATAGTAAAGATAGCCAACTTTGTTTAACAAGTAATCTTCACTTTTAAAATATATTCAATTTCCTTGGATATTTATGCTTTACTCTGTTGAGAGAATGAATCATACTAAGGCCCCACTTGGGAAATATTTATGTGTGTGTTGAATTTTTCTTGATTCAATTCATTCAGTAAATACCTATTGAGCACCTAGTGCTCCCTACCCTCAAGAAATGTAAAGTCCATTAAGGAGAAAGGCATAAAGAGAAGCCATTCAAGCACGTATTTCTCTCTTAAAGCTGATTTTGAGATAAAGCCTTACATGCAGATGGCTTATTTGAGAATGTAAAGCAGGAAGCTAGTGTGAGGAACAGGTGAACTCAACAGGGAAAGAGAAAAAAGAAAACAACTGAAGCATGTATTATAAAATTGGCCACTGCTTCAGGAAATTGTTGTTTGATTTTATTGACAGAGGAACTCAATGGGGAAAGAGAAAGAAAAGAATAACAATTGCAGCATATGTTATAAAATTGGCCACTGCTTCAGGCAATTGTTTGATTTTATGGGATGTTCTAAAGAACCTTATGAAAAATGTCTAGAGCTATCTTCCCAGGAGACCAAGAAGGATGAATTTATCCATTAGTTCCCGTATTCCATTGATCAAGTGTGTCCTCACCAGCCTAACTCTCTCAAAGTTTCTAACTGCATCCTGTAAGTGTTGAACTAATATCCATAGATATCTCCTACTCTGGCATCAGAGAATTCATACAGTGGAAAGCAAGAGGGACATATCACGAAGCTCAAGATGAAGCATGATCAAGTTTCAGCGTCATGAAGACTGTCAAAATCTGAGCAGATCTGGCTGTTCCTACATTGGTTGGTGCAAAATATGGGCTTAGAAAATGTGAATTATGCACAAGATTGTCTGATACAATCCACCTCTCGCATCCCTCCGATCTGTTCAAGCTCTCCATTACATCCAATATATCTCAGGGTCTGCTTCAATGAGGTGGCCAGCTATACTATCTGCAAGGCTTTATTAATACAAGGAGATTAGATGACAAAACTGACATCCTTGTGGTTGTGACTGTTCCAAGGCAAGAATTGATATTCATTATTTCCCTCTCCCACGATACATTTTAGATTTTCTCATTTTTGTCGGCATTCCAACTTACCTACATATCCTGGAGAATAGATGTAGACCATCATTCTTGTGAAATATAAACCCTTTCTCTTGTCAGGAAGTGAATGCTGTCATTGCCATTCATTACTAACACTGGGCATGGAAACAGCAAGAGATGGACCCGGAAAGTACCCTGGATTCCAGGCATCCTCTTCTCAACCTCTATTTCCTAGAAACAACCCTATCTCTCCCTGGAAATCAGGCTAATCATGGCCATCTTTTTAATTGTTTAATTCTTTGCCTGCTGTTCCAATGTCATGCTGAACCAGCAGAATTCTTACTTTGTCCTCTGGTGAGAACCTTTCTCCCTAGGGCCTCTGATCAAGCAGAAGTTAATGTTATGGCAAGACAGCCTAATCCTATTTCCTTTTCTTTGTTGTTGGACCCATCAGTTGAGGATATAGCCCTCATTTAGTTACTGTTTATTCAACATGCATACTGTATCCTAGAGGACAGCACCCCAAGTCAATACTCAGCCAATGTTATCCCCAAGCTAGCACATTTGTTGCACTTTCTTTAAACAACTACACCTGTGTCATATAGAAGTTCTTGGGCCATGGGTAAATTAAAGCTGCAGCTGCAACCTATGCCTCAACTTGCAGCAATGCAAGGTCCTTAACCCACTGAGCAAGGCAAGGAATTGAACCCACATCCTCATAGAGACAGTGTCAGGTTTTTAACAAGCTGAGCCACAATGGGAAATCCTGCTGAGCTTTTTATTTTTCTTTCAAATCAACTTTTTCAGGTGTAATTTACACAGAATAAAATGTACATGTTCTGACTAATGATATTTTTTTTTCTTTTTAGGGCCACACTTGTGGCATATGCAAGTTCCTAGGTTAGAGAACACATTGGAGCTGCTCTGAGGCCTACGCCACAGCCATGGCAACACTGGATCTGAATTGCATCTGTGAGTTACACCAGATCTTTAACCCACTGAGTGAGGCCAGGGATTGAACTTGCATCCTGAGAGAGACAGCCTCAGTCCTTAACCTACAGAGCCACAATGGGAACTCTGAGGGTTTTTTTTAATGATTTTTATTTTTTCCAGTGTAGCTGGTTTACAGTGTTCTGTCAATATTCTACTCTATAGCAAAGTGACCTGTCACCCATAAATATATACACTCTTTTTCTCACATTATCCTTCATCATGCTCCATCACAATTGACTAGAATAGTTCCCAGTGCTGTACAATAGGATTTCATTGCTTATCCATTCCAAAGGCAATAGTTTGCATCTATTAACCAGATTCCCAATCTATCCCACTCCCTCCCCCTCTTCCTTGGCAACCACAAATCTGTTCTCCAAGTCTATGAGTTTCTTTTTTGTGTAAAGGTTCATTTGTACTATATATTAGATTCCAGATATAAGGGATAACATATAGTATTTGTCTTTCTCTTTTCTGACTTATTTCACTCAGTATGAGAGTCTCTAGTTCCATCCACATTATGCAAATGCCATTATTTTGTTCTTTTTATGGCCGAGTAGTATTCCATTATACTACATCTTCTTAATCCATTCATCTGTTGATGGACATTTAGGTTGTTTCCATGTCTTGACTATTGTGTATAGTGCTGAAATGAACATATGGGTGCATGTGTCTATTTCAAGGAAAGTTTGGTCCAGATATGTGCCCAAGAATGGGATTGCTGAGTCATATGGTATTTCTATGTATAGTTTTCTAAAGTACCTCCATACCATTCTCCAAAGTGGTTGTACCAATTTACATTCCCACCCACAGGAGGTTTCTCTTTTCTCTACACCTTCTCCAGCATTTATTATTTATGGACTTATTAATGATGACCATTCTGACTGGTGTAGGTGTCACTTCATAATAGTTTTGATCTGCATTTCTCTAATAATCAGGAATGTTGAACATTTTTTCATGTGCTTGTTGGACATCTGTATCTCTTCCTTGGAGAAGTGTCTATTCAGGTCTTTTGCCCATTTTTCAATTGGGTTGTTGGCTTTTTTGCTGTTGAGTTGTATAAGTTGTTCATATATTTTAGAGATTAAGCCCTTGTCAGTTGAATCATTTGAAACTATTTTCTCTCATTCTGTCAGGGTTTTTTTTTTTTTTAATGGTTTCCTTTGCTGCGCAAAATCTTATCAGTCTGATTAGGTCCCACTGGTTTATTTTTGCTCTTATTTCTGTTGCTTTGGGAGACTGACCTGAGAAAATATTCATAAGGTTGATGTCAGAGAATGTTTTGCCTATGTTCTCTTCCAGGAGTTTCATGGTGTCTTGTCTTACATTTAAGTCTTTCAGCCATTTTGAGTTTACTTTTGTGCATGGTGTGAGGGTGTGTCTAGTTTCATTGATTTGCATGCAGCTATCCAGGTTTCCCAGCAATGTTTGCTGAAAAGACTGTCTTTTTCCCATTTTATGGTCTTGCCTCTTTTGTCAAAGATTAATTGACCATAGGTATCTGGGTTTATTTCTGGGTTCTCTTTTCTGTTCCATTGGTCTGTCTGTCTGTCAGTTTTGGTACTGGTACCACACTCTCTTGATGACTGTGGCTTTGTAATATTGCCTGAAGTCTGGGAGAGCTATGCCTCCTGCATGGTTTTTGTTCCTCAGGATTGCTTTGGCAATTCTGGGTTTTTTGTGTTTCCTTATAAATTTTTGGATTGTTTGTTCTAGTTCTGTGAAAAATGTCATGGGTAATTGGGTAGGGATTGCATTGAATCTGTAGATTGCTTTGGATAGTATGGCCATCTTCATATTAATTCTTGCAATCCATGAACATGGAATATATTTCCATTTCTTCGAATCCTCTTTAATTTCTATGATTAATGTTTTATAGTTCTCAGCATATAAGTCTTTCACCTCCTTGATCAGGTTTATTCCTGGATATTAATTTTTTGGGGTGTGACTTTAAAAGGTATTGCATTTTTGTATTCGTTTCTAATATTTAATTGTTAGTATACAGAAATGCAACTATTTTCTGAATGTTAATCTTATATCCTGCTACTTTGCTGAATTTATGGATCAGTTTGAGTAGTTTTTGTGTGAAGTCCTTAGGGTTTTCTATATATAGTATCATGTCATCTGCATACAGTGACAGTTTTACCTCTTTTCTTCCTCTTTGGATGACTTTTATTTCTTTTGTTTGTCTGATTGCTTTGTTTAGGACTTCCATACCATGTTGAATAAAAGTGGTGAGAGTAGACATCCTTGTCTTGTTCCAGATTTTAGTGGGAAGGCTTTCAGCTTTTCTCCATTGATTATTATATTTGCTGTGGGTTTGTCATAAATGGCTTTGATTATGTTAAGGTATGTGCCCTCTATGCCCACTTTGGTAAGAGTTTTTATCATGAATGGATGTTGGACTTGGTCACATGCTTTTTCTGCATCTATTGAGATAATTATGTGGTTTTTTACTTTTCTTTTGTTAATGTGGTCTATGACATTAATTGCTTTGCACATGCTGAACCATCCTTGTGAACCTGGGGTGAATCCCACTTGGTCATGGTGTATGATCTTTTGTATACGCTGTTGGATTTGGTTGGCTAAAATTTTGTTGAGAATTTTTGCATCTCTATTCTTCAAAGATATTGGTCTATAGTTTTCATTTTTGGTAGTGTATTTGTCTGGTTTTTGTATTAGGGTGGTGGTGACTTCATAGATTGTCCTTGGGAGTATTCCTTCTTCAATCTTTAGGAAGAGTTTAAGAAGTATGGGTATAAATTCCTCTTTGTATGTTTGGTAGCGTTCACCTGGATTTTTGTTTGTAGGGAGAGTTTTTATTACATAGTCAATTTCATTTCTAGTGATTGGTCTGTTGAGTTGATCTATTTCTTCTTGATTCAGTTTTGGTGGGCTCTAAGTCTCTAGAAACTTGTCCACGTCTTCTAAATTGTCAAATTTGTTAGCATACCATTGTTCATAGTATTCTCTTCTAGTTTTTTGTACTTCTTCAGTATCCATTGTGATTTCTCCTTTTTCATTTGTTATTTTGTTTTTTTGGGTTTTTTCTCTCCTCTTCATAGTGAGTCTAGCCAGAGGTTTGTCAATTTTGTTTACCTTTTCAAAGAACCAGCTCTTTTTTTCCCTATTGTTTTTTATATCTCTATTTTATTGATTTCTTCTCTGATCTTTATGATTTTTTTGTTGTTCTGCTGCTGTCTTTAGGGTTTTTTTGTTGTTGTTATTCTTCTTTTTCTAATTCATTTAGGTGGTGGGTTAAGTTGTTGATTTGAGATTTTTCTTCTTTTTTGAGGAAGGCCTGTATTGCTATGAATCCCTGTAAGCACTGCTTATGTGGCATCCCATAGATTTTGAATGGTTGTGTCTTCATTATCATTTGTCTCAAGGTATTTTTTAATTTCCTTTTTTATTTCCTCATTGACCTATTGGTTTTTTAGTAGCATGTTGTTTAGTCTTCATATAGGTAGTTTTTTCTAATTTTTTTTTCCTGTGGTTGATTTCTAGTTTCATGCCATTGTGGTAAGAGAGGATACTTGAAATAATTTCTATATGCTTAAATTTGTTGAGGTTATCTTTGTGCACCAGTATGTGATCAATCCTTGTGAATGTTCCATGTGCACTTGAGAAGAATATATATTATGTTTTTTTGGATGTAATGTCCCCAAAATGTTAATTAAGTCCAAATTTTCTACTGTGTAATTTAGTACCTCTGTTGCCATACTGATTTTTTTTCTAGAGGATCTCTCCATTGATGTGAGTGGGGTGTGAAAGTCTCCTACTATGATTGTGTTCCCATCAGTTTCTCCTTTTATGTCTGTTAGTATTCATTGTAGGTATCTGGGTGCTCCTATATTAGGGGCATATATATTGATGATTGTAACATCCTCTTCTTGAATGGATCCTTTAACCATTAAATAGTGTCCTTCTTTGTCTTTCTTTATGACCTTCATTTTAAAGTCGATTTTGACTGATATAAGTATTGCAACTCCTGTTTTCCCTGTCTGGTCCATTCACGTGAAGTATCTTATCCCATCTCTTCACTTTCAATCTATATGTGTCCTTTGCCCTAAGATGGGTCTCTTACAGACAGCGTATTGTAGGCCTTTGCTTTTTTAACCAATCTTCCATTCTGTGTCTTTTGATTGGAACATTTAGTCCATTGACATTTAAGGTAATTATTGATAAATATGTATTTATTGCCATTTTAAACCTTGTTTTCCAGTTGATTCTGTTTCTCCTTTGTTCCTTTCTTTTTTTTTGTTTTTTTTTTTTGTTTGGATGATTTCCATTTATTTTATGCTTGTGTACCTTTCTTTTAAGTTTTTGTGAATGTAATGTTTGATTTTGATTTGTGGGTTGCCCTGTTTTTTAAGTATGTATAAACCCCTTCCTATGTCTGTTTGCTTTAGCCTAATAGTTGTATAGGCTCAAACCCATTGTTTTAAAAAAAAAAGCCTAGAATTTCTCACTTTCCTTCCCACACAGTCTATGATTTTGAAGCCCTTTTTTTAACATCTTCCTGTTTGTCTTTTTGCTGTTCCTTGTGTTTATTGTCACTTTTACAGTACTTTTTCTTTTTTTTTCACTTTTTAGATATGTATACTGGCTTAGTTAAGTGATAGCTTTCCAATTGTCATTTCCTCCATCCTATTTATTCTTACTTCTTTTTTATTTAGAGAAGACCTTTCAGTATTTCTTTTAGAATGGGTTTAGCATTGCTGTACTCTTTTAGTTTTTATTTTTTGGAGTAATTCTTTATTTCTCCTTCTATTTTATTTTTTATTTTTATTTATTTTTTGTTTGTTTGTTTGTTTTGTCTTTTTAGGGCCACACCCATGACATATGGAGACTCCCAGGCTAGGGGTCGAATTGGAGCTGCAGTTGAAGGCCTTCACCACAGCAACACAGGATTCAAGCTGTGTGACCTACACAGCTCAGAGCAACACAAGATCCTTAACCCACTGAGTGAGGTCAGGTATCAAACCCGTGTCCTCATGGATGCTAGTTGAGTTTGTTAACCACGGAGCCACAATGGGAACTCCTCCTTCTATTTTAAATGATATTCTTTCTGGGTAGGGTATTTTAGCCTCCAAATTTTTCCCTTTTATAACTTTGATTATATCTTGCCATTCTCTTCTGGCCTGTAGTGTTTTTATAGAGAAATCAGCTGATAGGCTTATGGAGGTTCCCTTATAATTAATGCTCTGTGTTTCTCTTGCTGCATTTAGAATCCTCTTCTTTTTGTTATTTTTATTACAATATGTCTTGGTGTGGGCCTGTTTAGGTTCAACTTGCTTGGGGCCATCTGGGTTTCCTGTATCCTGATATCTGTTTCCTTTAGATTTGGAAAGTTTGCAGACATAATTTCTTCAAATATATTTTCAATCCCCTTTTCTTTTACTTTTCCTTCTGGAATTCCTATTATGCATAGATTGGCCTGCTTTATATTATCCCATAGATCTTTTATATTGCTTTTGTGTTTTTTCACTTGGTTTTCTGTCCGCTGTCCTGATTGGGAGATTTCCATTATTCTATCTTCCAAGTCACTAATTCATTCCTCTGCATTACTCATACTGCTCTTTAGTGCCTTTAGCTCAGTTTGCATCTCTGCAAATGAATTTTCTAATTTTTTTTTTGGTTCCTCCTTATATTTTCTAGTTCCTAAACTAATCTGCATTACTGTTTATATCCACTCTTAATTCCTTCATAGTCACCCTTAATTCCTTCAGTATTTTCACTGTCTCCCTTTTGAACTCAGTGTCTACTAGATTGCAGAAGTTTGTTTCATGGTTTGCTGCTTCAGGTGAATTCTCCTGGTTTTTTAACTGGGAATCGTTCCTGAGCATCTTCATCTTCCTTGTTTTTCTTTTTCTGTGAGCTTATGGAAACCAAGCTGTAGTCTTGGGGGGATATTTCTATGTGAGAGTGCCCCTTTGTATTTTGTGGAGGGTTATTATTTATTTGGGGCATGGGAGTTTGGATATTTGCTATCTCTTTCTTCAGTGGGAGCAGGCTGTTATCTCCAGGGTGCTAAGTGTGTTTCGAGGGAAAAGGAGGCAATGGGTAGGGCTAGTAGTCAGTGCCTTGTTGCCGGGCTCTCGACAGTAGCAGGGACCTGCAGGAAGGTGGTGCAGGCTAAACCTAGTTGTAGGGCCCTGGGAAGTGCTAATGAGCCTTAGGCAGATTTAGGAATTGCCCAGAGTATTTGGCAGTGACTGTGGCAGTGTGTGTGTGTTCCTAGGGGAGTGAGAGCAAAAAACAGGTGGTGTTTGGTCACAGTGCCCTCCTCTGTAGTGCCCTCTGAGTGATTGGGGCCACAAGTTGTGCCTGTTCATGGACCCCTAGTGGTGGCATGACAAGCCCACCCACCTCTGGAGTCAGAGACAACTGCAGTGGTTTCCCCCACACACACACTTGTAGACCACACAAGAAGCATCCCATCCTGCTTAGCCCATACAAAAGGTGCTGCTCAGGCTGCTCCTAGTTACAAGGTCCTGGAAAGTGACAGTGATCAAGCATGTGGGCACTGCCTGGAGTGTTTGGCAGTGCCAACTGAAGGGCGGGTGTGTTCCCAGGGGAGTGAGAGCAACAACAGGTGGTGTTTGGTTTAAATGCCCTTCTCTGTGGTGACTTCTGAGATGGCTGGGGCTGCAAGCATGCCATACCCACCCACCTCTGCAGTCATAAATAACTGTAGTGGTTTGCCCCCACCACCTGTAGACCTCACAAGAAGCACCCTATCCTGCCTAGCCCATGCAGGAGGTACCGCACAGCCTGCTCCCAGTTGCAGGGTCCTGGGAAGTGACAGTGATCAAGCATGTAGGAGCTGCCCAAAGCATTTGGTAGTGGCAGCATCAGGGCATGTGTGTTCCCAGGGGAGTGAGAGCAACAAGGGGTGGTACTTGATTGCAGTGCCCTCTTTTTTGCTTACCTTGGGGTAACTGGGGCTACAGGTGGAGCCTGTTCACAGACGCCTAATGGTGACCTCCCTCTGGTTTCTGAGATGACTTCTGTGGTTTGTCTCCAGTGCCTATAGATCACACAAGAGGCACCAAGTCATGCTTAGCCCCCTGTTGCCCTTAAGCACCCTGTCTCCCATAGCCCAAGTACTGGCCTCTCCATACCCATAGCCTGTGCCAGAGGTTCCCTGCTGTCTGAGAGCCCATGCATGCATGGGGTGATTCCTATGGTTGTCCACCCCTCCTCCTCCAACCCTCCCCAACAATGGTACCTTGCTTCTCCTTTGGGCCCAGACCTCCTCTCAGGTTCCCTTGGCTGTGCTATTCCACTCCCCAGCCCATGGCACACTGCTGCCTATGGTATTTCTGGCCAAGACACTAGCGGTAGAGAAGGAAAATTCAAAGTCAGAATAGATCATTTTCTTAAATGATAAATCACTACCCTTTTTAGGGTAGAAAGGATTGGACATAATCAATTTGCTTTCAAGTGGAAGATTGACTGTACCATATTAGGTATATTTGGCCTCTTTGCTGGATTATTGGACATTCAGTCATGGAAATAGCTAAATCAGTCTTTTTTTTAATTTATTTTTATTGTTATTTCCCCCAACACACTTTTTGTTTCCCATTGTATAGCATCAGGATGCAGCTACATATACATACATACATAATTTTTTCTCCCATTGTCATGCTATACTGTAAATATCTAGACAGTTTTCAGTGATACACAGCAGGATATCATTTGTAAATCCATTCCATGAGCAATAGTTTGCATCCCTTGACTCCAAGCTCCCAATCCCTCCCACACCCTCCCATTCCCTCCCCCTCCCTCTTGGCAACCACAAGTCTCTTCTCCAAGTCCATGATTTTCTTTTCTGTAGAAATGTTCATTTGTGCTGTATATTAGATACCAGATATGATTGATATCATATGGTATTTGTCTTTCTCTTTCTGACTTTTCAATCAGTATGAGTCTCTAGTTCTATTCATGTTGCTGCAAATGGCATTATTTCATTCTTTTTATGGCTGAGTAGTATTCCATTGTGTATATATACCACATCTGCCTATCCCAATCATCTGTTGATGGACATTTAGGTTGTTTCCAGCTCTTGGCTATTCCAAATAGAGATGCAATGAATATGTGGGTGCATGTGTCTTTTTTAATGAAAGTTTTGTCCAGATATATGCCCAAGAGTGGGATTGCTGGATCATGTGGTAGTTCTATGTATAGATTTCTAAAGTACCACCATACTGTTCTCCATAGTGGTTGTACCAATTTACATTCCTACCATCAGTGCAGGAGGGTTCTCTTTTCTCCACACCCCCTCTAGCACTTGTTATTTGAGGACTTATTAATGATGGCCATTCTGACTGGTGTGAGGTGGTATCTAATGGTAGTTTTGATTTGAATTTCTCTAATAATCAGGGATGTTGAGCATTGTTTCAAGTGCTTGTTGGCCATCTGTATCTCTTCCTTGGAGAAATGTCTATTCAGATCCTTTGCCCATTTTTCCATTGGGTTGTTGGCTTTTTTCTGTTGAGTTACATAAGTGGCTTGTATATTCTAGAGATTAGGCCCTTGTCAGTTGCATCATTTGAAAGTATTTTCTCCCATTCTGTAAGTTGTCTTTTTGGTTTCCTTTGTTGTGCAAAAGCTTGTTAGTCTGATTAGGTCCCATTGGTTTATTTTTGCTCTTATTTCTGTTTCTTTGGGAGACTGATCTGAGAAAATATTCATAAGGTTGATGTCAGAGACTGTCTTGCCTATGTTCTCTTCCAGGAGTTTGATGGTATCTTGTCTAACATTTAAGTCTTTCAGCCATTTTGAGTTTACTTTTGTAAATGGTGTGAGAATGTGTTCTAGTTTCATTGATTTGCATGTAGCTATCCAGGTTTTCCAGCAGTTCTTGCTGAATAAATTGTCTTTTTCCCATTTTATGTTCTTGTCTCCTTTGTCAAAGATTAATTGACCATAGGTGTCAGGGTTTATTTCTGCATTCTCTATTCTGTTCCATTGGTCTGTCTGTATGTTTTGGTACTGGTACCACACTGTCTTGATGACTGTGGCTTTGTAATATTGCTTGAAGTCTGGAAGAGTTATGCTTCCTGCTTGGTTTTTGTTCCTCAGGATTTCTTTGGCAATTCTGTTTTTTTTTTTTTGTGGTTCCATATAAATTTTTGGATTGTTTGTTCTAGTTCTGTGAAAAATGTCATGGGTAATTTATAACAGGAAGGGGTTAACATACTTAAAAAACATGACAAGCACAATTCAAAACTGAACATTACATTCACGAAAAATGAAAAGAAAAGTACTCAAGCATAAAATAATTGGAGACCATCCAACCAAAAAAAAAGAAGGAAGAATGGAGAATCATAGAATCAACTGGAAAATGAGGCTTAAAATGGCAATAAAGAAACATACATCGATCATCGCCTTAAATGTGAATGGACTGAGTGCTCCAATCAAAAGACACAGAGTGGCTGACTGGATAAATTAAAAAAAAAAAAAACCTTCAATCTGCTGCCTACAAGAAACTCACCTTAGGACAAAGGACACATATAAATTGAAAGTGAAGGGGTGGGAAAAGATATCTCATGCATTTCCTACAGGAAAGTAGAAGCTGCAATACTTATATCAGACAAAATAGACCCTAAAATGAAGGCCATAAAGAAAGACAAAGAAGGACACTATTTAATGGTTAAAGTATACATTCAAGAAGAGCATATTACTATCATTAACATATATGCCCCAAATATAGGAGCACCCAGATACATACAACAAATACTAAAAGACATAAAAGGAGAAATTGATCAGAATACAATCATAGTAGGAGACTTTGACACGCCACTCACATCAACGGACAAACCAATAAAGCAACAGAGATCCTAAAGGAAACAATAGAAAAGTTAGACTTAACTGACATTTTCAGGACATTACATCCAAAAAAAATCAGAATACACATTCTTCTCAAGTGCACATGGAACATTCTCAAGAATTGACCATATATTGAGGCACAAAGCTAACCTCAACAAATTTAAGAGTATGGAAATGATTTCAAGTATCCTCTCTGACCGCAATGGCATGAAACTAGAAATCAACCACAGGAAAAGAAATGAGGAAAAAACTATTGCATGGAGAATAAACAACATGCTACTAAAAAACCAGTGGGTCAATGAGGAAATCAAGAAAGAAATTAAAAAAATACCTCGAGACAAATGATAATGAAGACGCAACCTCTCAAAAATCTATGGGATGCCACAAAAGCAGTGCTCAGAGGGAAATTCGTAGAAATACAGGATTTCCTCAAAAAAGAAGAAAGATCTCAAATTGACAACCCACCACCTAAATGAATTAGAAAAAGAAGAACAAACAAAACCTAAGGTCAGCACAAGGAAGGAAATCATAAAGATCAAAGAGGAAATCAATAAAATAGAGATTCAAAAAATAATAGAAAAACATCAATAAAACCAAGAGCTGGTTCTTTGAAAAGGTAAACAAAATTGACAAACCTCTGGCTAGACTCACTATGAAGAGGAAAGAAAGAACCCAAATAAACAAAATTATAAATGAAAAAGGAGAAATCACAATGGATACTGCAGAAATAAAAAAAAAACATGCAAGAATACTATGAACAATTATATGGCAACAAGTTTGACAATCTGGAAGAAATGGACAACTTTCTAGAGTCTTACAG
Source organism: Phacochoerus africanus (assembly GCF_016906955.1). NCBI lineage: Eukaryota > Metazoa > Chordata > Mammalia > Artiodactyla > Suidae > Phacochoerus > Phacochoerus africanus. Next base: position 48,501,397 of record NC_062550.1, on the reverse strand, counting down.
CCTGCCAAAACTGAATCAAGAAGAAATAGACCAACTGAACAGAGTGATCACTAGAAATGAAATTGAATACATCATAAAAACACTACCTACAAATAAAAGTCCAGGACCAGATAGCTTCACAGGAAAATTCCACCAAACATACATAGAGAAACCGGTGCGCATTCCCCTTAAACTTTTTTCAAAAGGTTGAAGAAGAAGGAATACTCCCAAAGACATTCTATGATGCCACCATCACCCTAATTCCAAAACCAGACAAAGATAACACCAAAAAAGAAAACTATTGGCCAATATCTTTGATGAATATAGATGCAAAAATTCTCAACAAAATTTTAGCCAACCGAATCCAACAACATATCAAAAAGATCATACACCATGACCATGTGGGATTCATCCCAGGTTCACAAGGAAGGTTCAACATATGCAAATCAATTGTCATATGACACATTAACAAAAGAAAAGTCAAAAACCATATGATCATCTCAAAAGATGCAGAAAAATCATGTGACAAAGTCCAACATCCATCCAAAATTCTCACCAAAGTGGGTATAGAGGGAACATTCCTTAACATAATCAAAGCCATTTATGACAAACCCACAGCAAATATAATACTCAATGGAGAAAAATTAAAAGACTTCCCACTAAAATCTGGAACAAGACAGGGATGCCCACTTGCACCACTACTGTTCAACATAGTATTGGAAGTCCTAGCCACAGCAATCAGACAAACAAAAGAAATAAAATGCATCCAAATAGGAAGAGAAGAGATAAAACTGTCACTGTATGCACACGACATGATACTATACATAGAAAACCCTAAGGATTCAACCCAAAAACTACTTGAACTGATTAATAAATTCAGCAAAGTAGCAGGATATAAGATTAACATTCAGAAATCAGTCACAATTCTGTATAATAAAAATGAAATATTATAAAAGGAATACAGAAATACAATACCCTTTAAAATTGTACCCCAAAAAAATCAAATACCTGGGAATACACCTGACCAAGGAGGTAAAGGACTTATGTGCCAAGAACTATAAAACATTAATCAAGGAAATTAAAGAAGATATAAAGAAATGAAAAGATAGTCCATGTTCCTGGACTGGAAAAATTAATATTGTAAAAATGGCCATACTACCCAAAGAAATCTACAGATTCAATGCAATCCCTAAATCAGTCTTGATTAGAGGCATCCAATGCTTTAAATCTACACATAACCCCCATCACTGCCAAAACTGCTACCTTCATGGCTCCTCTGTGCAAATGATGAGGAGCCTGATCATACAGACTAACTGAAACCTATTTTATTAGTCACCCTGTTGACTGCCTTTTCTCTAGTGGATGTTTTCTGTGGGCACTGATGTTAATACAAATTCCTCACACTTTGTGTCCATTCCCCCCCAAAAAAATCTATCTTCATAATGCTTTCTCACATCTCCTAATCCTGGATCTTGCTCCTTCCAAGATGAAGGCCACTGGTCAGCATTTTATTTTCAAGCTTACCATAAGTTATTTCTTTAACCACATAAAGGAGATGCCAAGTGTATCCCTCATAGACTTACCAATTTGGTGGATGTCTCCCACCACTGACTTTCAGGACATCCTTGAGTAGGGCTATGGTTCTTAAACATTCAGATTACAGCTGGAATATTTGTATACATCTATCTGCAAACTAGGTCCGGGTTCTCTCAATTCTATCAGTTGGCCTTGGGAAACCTTCTGTGAGGCATGGTATGAGTTGAGGAAGAAGGACTTGTTCAATAAAGGTGGGTATCATGGGAGGCTAAGATACCGATTCAAGGAATTTATTTGTGCCTTCTGGATCCGCCCAGGCCTAGGCTCAGGTAAGGTAGGTATAATTCTTGCTGCTGTGCCCATCCAATCTTTGTTCATGGGTCCAATACTATTTAGGTCATGATGGGAATCTCAGTTTATAGTAACCTGTCTGGTGCCCCATGAAACTTGGTCTTTTCTAGGATCCAACACAACACAAGGACCTGCTTCTCAAATGATGAGGAAATCTCTGCCATCTGCTAAAGCATAATCTTCTTCCAGATCCCTAGAAGTAAAAACTCTGAGTCTCTTACTAGATCTTCCCCTACATTTTAATCCACCGTGGGATGGTGTATTATTTGTTGAGTGGCTGCAAATTGCTACATAGCAAAATACTACAAAACTTAGCAGTTGCAATTACTTTACCTTTCAACTATCATTTATTTTAAATCAAATATCTTTGCCTCCAAGTAAGTACATTAGCTGACCCTTATTTCTGGAATAGCAGTCTTGATAGTGCTTGCCACTCAACCATTCTCATTTATATGGGATGGGATTGGAAAGGTAAAGACATGGGACTCTCATATGCACTCTGTAATAAGTCATTTGCCATTATGTGGCCAAGTTTAGCAAGATGGGGGCAGTAAGTATTTTTCCTTATAGATGCGATGTGCTCCTCTTAAATCCAATATAACAGGTTGAATGTTAGTCCTTCCTGTAGCCATCTGCAGCAACATGAATGGACCTAAATATTATCATAGAAGTGAAGTAGGTCAAAGAAAGACAAATATCATATATCATTTATATGTGGAATCTAATAAAATAATACAAAAGAATTTATTTTAAAAAACAGAAACAAATTCACAGATCTCAAAACCAATCTTATGGTTATCATAGGTGAGACAATTTGGGGGAAGGGAAGAATTAGAAGGGGGGAAATAACACATACATACTACTGTACAAATAGATGATTAATGAGAACCTACTGTATAGCACTGGAAAATCTATTCAATAGTTTGTAATAACTTATACGGAAAAAAGCATAGTTGTATTTTTTTTTACTTTTTGTCCTATTTAGGGTTGCACCCACGGTATATGGAGGTTCCCAGACTAAGGGTCCAATCGGAGCTGTAGCTGCCGATCTACACCACAGCCACAGCAATGCCAGATCCAAGCCGTGTATGCGACCTATACCACAGCTCATGGCAACTGATGGATCATTAACCCACTGAGCGAGGCCAGGGATCGAACCCGCAACCTCATGGTTCCTAGTCAGATTTGTTTTCACTGCACCACAACAGGAACTCCAAGAATGGTTGTATTGATATTTATGACTGATTCACTTTGCTGTACACTTTAAACTAATCTAAACTAGAGAATCTAACTAAACTAGAGAATCTAATACATTATAAATCACCTATTCTCCAATAAAATTAAAATTTAAAAAAAGAATTTCATCTCTGAAAAAACAGCTGCTAATTGCAGTTATATTCACCTGAACATATTTTCCATTCAGCTCTTTGAGCAGTATCCAAAGCAGGGGAACCCACGCACTGATAACTAATTCTAAGTTACAGTCTTAACAATGGCTCTCCGGGAGTTCCCCGTCGTGACTCAGTGGTTGACGGATCCGACTAGGAACCATGGGGTTGTGGGTTCTATCCCTGGCCTTACTCAGTGGGTTAATGATCTGGCATTGCCTTGAGCTGTGGTGTAGGTCACAGACACAGCTCGGATCCCGCATTGCTGTGGCTGTGGTGTAGGCCGGCGCTACAGCTCTGATTAGACCCTTAGCCTGGGAACCTCCATATGCCGCAGGAGGAGCCCTAGAAAAGGAAAAAAGACAAAAAAAGAAGAAAAAAAAAAGAAAAAACAATGGCTCTCCAGGGAACTACTTATACCCATCAATAAAGTGTCTCAATTTCTTAACTGTATATCTTCTGGTTCTCAAGTTCTCTTGTCCTAAAACATTCCCCACATATACCATGTTTTTCATAATTAGAGGTCAAACAGGAGTAACTTTCCTCTTAAATAATTGCTCAAATTCCCTTGATTGGAGCTTCATTTTCTGGCCAAAGTGCAAAAATAAAGTTAATATCTGGAGTCTCCTGACTAGCAGCAACAGAATAACTAACAAAACTTTCTGACACTTTGCTGTCAATCTATATACATCCCTTTTAGTCTATTTTCCTATTTTCCTAGGCTCCATATTGATCACCTCTAAGTACCATTGATAAGTTTTCCCCCATCACAGAGAACAAAGTTTTTACCACTTTAAGCCAAGGATGATTTACTAACCATTTCTGTCACACAAAGCTCACTTTCATCTCTTATCTTTGTTAGTCTGCTCAGGCTGCTAGAATAAAATGCCATACTGAGAGGCTTAAACAACAGATAAAAGTGAACCTAAGATGTTTTTTAGTCAACAGATAAAAGTGAACCTAAGATCTTTTTTAGTCATTTTACTTCTGATACTTATAGCACTAATTTATGCTTATGTGGTCTTAGTGAATTTTTTACATATGACATTCCAGCCATGTGAAAATCTTTAACATTGAAACCCCCCGTGTTCTACCGAAATCAGCTGCAAAGTCATGATTGGCAGGTAAATCCAAGTATTGTTATTAAACAATGCTACCAGTTAACTGTATTCCATTCCCGAACAACTCACAGACTCATGTTTGCAAAATACAGCTCATCTCAGTTAGCATATTCCATGGCTTTGGTCAAGGATCTGTACCATTCTTTAGGCAACTCTGGAGATAAACATGCAATCAAGAAGCATGTAATCCAGTCTGGCTGAGATTAACCCATACAATATACTACAAGCTAGCCACCTTCTTTTGTAAAGGGTCAAATAGTAAATATTTTAGCCTTTATGAGACATCTGGTTTCTGTTACAACTACTAAACTCTCCTATAATACATAAAAACAGCCATAGACATTGAATAAATCAATCTGCATGACTGTGTTTCGAGAAAACTTCATGTACCAAATTAGGCAGTGGATCAACTACAGCCCATAGTTCACAGAAGGCTGACCCCTGATATACACCATTTCTTCTACTCATGTATATACTGCCTCTGAATCCAACGTAAATGAGCATCTTAGTACTTGTAACGCTATAACTTGCCAGCATTTATGACCATCCTAGAGGTTATCACCTCTTCACTTACCACCAGAAATGCTTCTCAGTGGTGACTGAACCACTTCTATAATCCAGTTCTGAGAATTATCTTTTAAGGACAACTTCCATGCCAACTGTTTTACTTTGGGCTCCCTGACAGCAGAGACTGAGATGAGGACTTGGGCAAGGATATTTCATTCAAATAAAATCTCAAGACAAAAGAATGCAGTAAGGAGGAGAGCGAAATAAGGGAGGAGGAATAGAAACATGAGAGTATTATCAAAGCCTCTCCTGTGGGTAATGACGATGTCAAGAGAAGCATGCAAAATATTTTCTAGAATCTTCACTTAATGGTACAAAGACTGGGAGGTTACAATCCTTATATACCAGCTTTTATCTCATATTTGTTGACAAATATTAACTACTTTGAACTTCTAGACTGAGCTTGTGCTCAGCACAAATCAGGGTTTTAGAGGCTCCTGCAGATTTGGATAAAGCCTGGGAGCATAAGTGTAAAGGCACATGGTGCACTTTGGAGTGGGATGTTGTCAGTGAAGGTGACACTAAGGATACACTTAACTCTCATCCTCATGAAAGCTGAAATCAGAAGTGAGCCAGGGTGCCAGAGGTATAGAATAAGATGGCACATCAAGGAGAATTCACTGGTAGTGCTAGGCAATAAGCACCTCAATAAACAGAAGCTTCACAGTAGTACTGAGGAGGAGTGGAGTGACTTCAGAGACCAATAAAGTAGAAAAGCCCCTCCACTCTGGGCAGGGAAGCCAAAGCTAAGACCAATTGGCCTAAACTGTCTTTCACCAACTGTGTCACAATGACATTTAATTGCATGATACAAGGTATTAAGCCATGAAAAGTGTGAGTACCTACTAAATACTACACTAAAAGTGCAAGTGCCTATAAAAGTGAGGAGTGTCAGGAGTTTTCTTCAAGGCTCAGCAGTTAACGAACCTGACTAGTATCCGTGAGGATGTGGGTTCAATCCCTAGCCTCACTCAGTGGGTTAAGGATCCAGCATTGCCATGAGCTGTGGTGTGGTCACAGACATGACATAGGTTCCTGTGGCTGTGGCATAGGCCAGCAGCTGTAGCTCTGATTTGACCCCTAGCCTGGGAATTGCCATGGGTATTGCCATGGGTATGGCCCTAAAAAGCTAAATAAATAAATAAATAAATAAATAAATAAATAAATAAATAAATAATGAGGAGTGTCTATTATCCTCTCTGCTGTTTCCATGAAACCATATATGCTCAGGACTGTCCTGTAGCCCAGAGACACGCTCCTGGCCAAAGCCAAGCAACCCAGCCCTGAGAGTCAACACCTACAGCCTTTCTCCTGTTTTGTTCTATAGAACCAATATACTGCTGCTTGGGAAACCTGCTAAACTCTTGTTTCTCCTTTATTTCAGTTCCACTCCCAAAAAGCCTCAGGATAAATCTGGGATGAGATAAAGAGAAAGTTAAAGAACTTCTGTTAGCACTTCAATATACACAAGATAAGGTAAAAAATAACCAATCCAAAAAAAATCATTAATATTAATATAATTAGCATAATTCTATGTTAAAATTTTCTTAAATCCTATAATACTAAATCTGCATGTCAAACTTTAAGTAAATGGTTCCATAAATTGCTGTATCATCACATTAAAAAATATATACTATTCATCTCATTTTAAGAGCATAAGGATATTAAAAATGATCACTATGTAAATGCAAGTATGAAAAGGAAGACTAGAAAGGCATATGTAGTATTACTGAGCCTTCATTTTATTTTATTTTATTTTATTTTATTTAAAAAAATTTTTTTTTGTCTTTTTTGCCATTTCTTGGGCCGCTCCCACAGCACATGAACGTTCCCAGGCTAGGGGTCGAATAGGAGCTATAGCCACCGGCCTACACCAGAGCCACAGCAATGTGGGATCCGATCTGTGTCTGCAACCTACACCACAGCTCACAGCAACGCCGGATCCCCAATCCACTGAGCAAGGCCAGTGATCGAACCCACAACCCCATGGTTCCTAGTTGGATCCGTCAACCACTGAGCCACGACGGGAACTCCTGAGCCTTCATTTTAGATGTGAAAGGTGGTATATATTTTTTCACTCTAGGCTTCATTGTCTTATTGAGGGCCTTCCAAAAAGTGATGAAGTGGAAGGAGATTGTTCACAGGAATGATTGCTTATAAAAGACTGAGCCAGTAATCCTTGCTTGTAGATTCCTAGACTCATATGCCTTTGCAATTGAAGAACTAAAACATTTTGTCCTGGCCACAACCACAGCCAGAGGTAACAGACATAGGAAGCCTCAGCTGACTCAGAACAAGGCACTTCTGAAATGTCTACTATGCTAATAAGAGTCTTTGTGGTACAGAACAGATGAAAATATAGGAGCAGGATACCTTGTTGTTCTAAATAATGTTGGAAAAACTTAAACACTTTTGTAAATATAGAAACAGAAGTAATGAAAGTCTTTCATAACATAGGAATGCAACTAGCAGTGACTAATGTCTTGTGGTTCTTTCTAGGATAATAAAGTGTAATGTCTTTAGAGTCTGACCAAAAATGATTTTGGCTATTGCAGGAACTCAGTTGTGGACAATCTGTTGACACCTTGGCAAAAGAATGATTATTCTCGAATCAGTCAATTTGTCTTCAGAAAGTAAGGAATCCTGAGTTTATGAAATAAAGACAGCATCAGACATAGGAGCAGAACCTAAGCCTGAACGAGAAGAAGAAATAAAAGACAAGATTTGTAGGCTTGGATTTTGAAAAGACGTCATGTAGAAATTTTATAACTGGAAAATCCTCATTTGTCTGGTGGAACTGGGGCAGGCAGTTTCCTTTTGAATTCTTGGGATGATATAAAATGTCTCCCCCTTAATTTGGCTTTTTTCACACTTCTTTTTGGGGCTCACACACTATCTCAGAAGAACTGTTGGTAGCAGAGGGGTCATTTAGAAGCCCTACACTTCTGAAATTTACAGGATGAAATTTTCCCTTATTTTGGCAAGGCTTAGTGTCCCTTTAACTCAAGAACAATTTTGGACATGGGTAAAATCTTTGTAAATTATTTGATTCCTAGACTAGGACAGTTTATGCTCCCCAAAAATCATGGAATTCCTATGTTCTATGGATGAGAAATAACTATATCAGAGATACAATGGAAAGGAATCTATTTTTTTAAATGCAAAGCCTAAACTACTTGGAATTCTTAAAGTGTCAGGAGATATATATACATATATATACTAAAGGGAATGAAAATTAAGTTATCATGTGTTTGCATTTTTTTTAAACTGATAGTCTCCCAGTGATATTTTGTTCAGAATCATTTGATCAGACTGTCTCCAATTCAGTGCACTGGCAATGTATTTAGATGTCAGCAGGACTCAGAAGTAACATGACTTTGTGTTAATCTCAGAACCGCTGAACTGCTACATTAACTATTGTATTAGTCTTCTTACGTGGAGCAAAGACCTACCAGTAAAAAGAAGAATGAGATGTAATTAATATTATATAGAGATGCTACAGGTTTATTAAAGTCATCTAATCTCTTGGCAAAGAAAGAAGAACCCAATTTAAGTACTGGTCTTCAACAGATGGAAAAGTTGCTAAATAAAACCAACAAACACCAGTCACATCAAGTAACCAAGATTAGCAAGTTAGCTCTCTGAGAAAATTAACTAAACAAATCACTGGCCAGCATGTATTTTAGTGCTAATACATGTTCAGATTTCTTGTTTTCTACCTAGATTACTGTCCTTTGTTTATTATTTTCCATGATATCTCTAAAATATAACAATAGCAACAACTCAAACACAAAATGTCAAAAGTGAGCTGTTCCTAAAAAGTCATACATACACCATTTGTTGATGGTACTAGAGGGCATTTAGGAAATTTTCAGTTTGTTCAGGCCAATGATTTTCCAAGGTACAGTATAACTCCATTTATTCATTTATGCTACAAATGTATTCTACATTTATTTCACAAATAGAGTAATAGAGTAAATCTAAACAAATAGATTAAAAATGAAGTGCCTACAATGTGAAAATTATCATGGAGGGTACTACAAAGATAGCTAATTATCGCTCTCTGAGATAAGGTTCCTTATGATTTAATAAAGCTGTTAATATAATATTCGCCATCCCAGGTAGCAAAGGGTTAGTGTCACAAAGAAAGATGAACAAAAAAGGGGGTATTTTAAAATGACACTGACCAATGAACAAGATTTCAGTGGACAGTGAAACCATTCTGAACAGGACATGCTCTGAGCAATCATATAAAAGCAGGAGAGTATGAAGCATATTTTGAGATCAGCAAGGAAGGTTCACATTGGTTTCTATAGGAAAGTAACAAGAAATAAGCTAGGAACATGGGTTGGTTGGCATCTACCCTCTTCAGAAAGGAAGCAATGAATCCAACTATTGGCTACCAGAGCAATAGAAAATGTATAAACTACTGTGATGGATTACATATGAGGATTCATTCTGGACAAAACTTTGGATATTTGTCTTTGGTTCCCCCAATTCTGCCCCTTTCAGTGTTCTAATCCTTTCCTTAGTCCTCTCTAAAATCTACTTGTAGTTCCTCACTTCAAATGTAATTGCATAATTCTGGTTAACATCTTCAACTGTTACCTCAGAGATTTTGTATTTATACATAAAGTAATAAATAAAGAGTTAAAATAATTTAGGAGTTATTAGGAATGAAACAAGAAATTCAAGCATGAATCAGTAGATGAAGAAGAATTAGGGAGGGTTTTTACAAGCCTTCTCAGATTCCTAAACTAAGTTACCATATGTAGGGGTTTGCTTTTACCTGGGAACTCAAACTTTCAGGAATAATTTTTCTTACACATCTATGTAAATCCTCCTGGAAGTAAAACTCTAACAGTGTAGAAGATGAAAAACCTCATTAATGAAGTTCTCAAGTACCTGACAAGGGAGATGGGAATAATCATTGCCGTGTAGGTATCCCACATCCATTATGAACTAACATTCTCCCTTCCATAGAAGCTAGAGCATGTAAACTTTTTTAGCCAGCCTTCCTTCCCATGTCACATTCTTCTAGCCAAAGAGACTAAAGCCGAAGTATACTGGCAAATAGCTGAGAAATTTTGCTCCACTGATAAAGGAGACAGGTATAGTTGGCAATGCCACTTCATGACCTGACATGACCCTGATGCCTAGAGCAGTGACAGCTAATCTGTGAAAATGAAGATAAGATAAAAAGCACTTCAGAAATGCCAGATCTCATATTTTTGAGCTCCTGAACCAATGCCAGCTGATACATATTTATTGTTATGTGAGAAAATAAACTCTAGTTACTCAAGCCATTGTTAGCTGAATTTTGTTATTTGCAGCTGAAAGTACTCTTAACAACAGAAGTCTGGTGCCAGAATCAATTGAGAATTTTTCTTTACATACAGTTATCTCAGAAGAGAGTGGGAGTGAAGTACATTACAGAAAACAATGAATATGCAATTCCAATTGCTACAGTTGAAACCTTAACCTCCTTCCTGAATTCACTTTAGGCATGGATAGGAGCCTCCTGGTTCTCACCAGAATGTTGACTAATAAAAGCTTCACATTCTAAGTTATCCAGACCACCTGAAAAATATTCACATATGAACCACGTTTGTAATCATCATTCACAAGCAAAATTGGAAGAGGGACAAATAATTATTGAGCACTTTCTACATACATATATTTTGCCATTAATTTTACATTTTTATCTCAGAAATTTTATGTAGCTTTTTTTTCGGTCTTTTTTTCTTTTTAGGGCCTCACCCACACATATGGAGATTCCCAGGCTAGGGGTCCAACCGGAGCTGTAGCTGCCAGCCTACAGCAATGTGGGATCTGAATCATGTCTATAACCTATACCACAGCTCAATGGCAATGGCAGATCCTTAATCCACTGAGCAAGGCCGGTGATTGAACCTGTGTCCTCATGGATGCTAGTCAGGTTCATTAACCTCTGAGCCATGACAGGAACTCTCAATTTTATATAGCTTTAAGAAATAGTGGGGGTTTTGGGGGGTTTTTTTGGGGGGGTATATTCACCATAGTTTCTTGCTCCTGTTCTGATGAAGAATCTGAGGGTCAAGGAGTTCCTGCTGTGGCAAACTGGGTGAAGAATACAACTATAGCAGCTCAGGCCTCAGGTTCACTCCCAGCCTGGTTCAGTGGGTTAAAGGATCTTACATTGCTGCATATGTGACATAGGTCACAGCTGTGGCTCCAATTCAATCCTGGCCTGGAAACTCCCATATTCCAGGGATGTGACCATTAAAAAAAAAAAGAAAGAAGAAGAATCTGATGGTCAAGAAGTAAATGATTTGTTCTTACTTCACAGAACCAAGATTCAAACTCAGATATGTTTTTGTTCTTTTCATTACTATAAAATCACCTTCATAATTTTATACTTCCTGATGCTTTAATTCTTCATATTTATTTAATTATAAAGTAGTAGAAATGTTAAAACTATGTTAATCACAGATCTTTAAAAAAGAAAATGAAGATGGAATATCATGTAAACCTAGTTTCCAAATTTCAGCCCTTCTTTCTCCAAGTTTCTCAAACAAAAATTAATATTCTAGTAGATTTATTTTCCAATACAATTAATATTTCCATTCAGTTTCTGATATTCCAAAAATGGTTCATTAATTCAATAAAAATTTGGGGAACATAGGGCTGGATATCTATATTTGACAGTGAAATTCATGACTCTATTTTAGGCCTTAATTTTGAAATGGGTAAACTGAGTTCCAGAGAGTTTTTGTGAATAGCTTCAGGCCCCATAATTACTTCATAATAAAACCAGGTTATAAGTTCTTCGCATCTAGAGTAATACTATTTTTGTTATACTGTAATTCTGGATCTTCTACTGGCTGGCTGTGTACATTTAGCAAGTAACTTAACCTCTTAAACTATTATTACCCTTCTGTCAAAGGGATGATAGTAACAATATTTTTTGTGGTGTGTGTTGTAAGAACTAATCCTTCTCCCTCTCCAAAAATCCTCTGACTTTAATTGGAGAGTCACCCTTCTTCACACAACTTTCATAGAAGTCCCTCTTTCAGTAGGATATACTCAGTAATCTAAGTCAAGCCAAGGAAATCATCCCCTTGTCAGGAGTTGATATAGGGGTGAACATAGGATCTAATTCTGACCATTGATACTTGGGAGTATATGTACTGAGGGAAAAAAAATCTATCGGTGAAATCTTAGCACAACTTAAAAAGAGATTACTAAAAAGGCGAGAAAGAGAACACAGGATAATATACCTCGTTAATAGAGACATAAAATTTCTTAACAAAATATCTCACAAGCAAATCCAGCAATATAGAAGGAGTAATACATAATGTCATAGTGGGGTTTATCCCAGGAATGTAAGATTGGTTGAATCTCTAAAAATCAATCAGTGGAATTCACCATATTAACAAAATAAAGGAATAAAAAACTATTGTCATTTCAGTAGCCACAGAAACATTATTTAATGAATTCAGCAGCTACTTATGAAAAAAGCTCTCAGCAAATAAGTATGCAAATGAAACTCCTCAATCTGATGAAAGACAACTACAAAAACTGTACAACTAATGTTAAATCAGAAATTTAATCAGAAATTTAATTTGTTCCACCTAAGACGGGATATCCTCTCCATCACCATTCATTGAGTATTTATTGAAATGCAAGTTTGAAATTATAGTAGGAGAAGAATAAGAAAAAAATGGACATATAGCTTGGAAAGGAAGAAGCAAAACTGATGCTATTTTCAGATGACACCATTAGGTATACAGTAAATACTAAGGAACCTACAAAACAATTTCTATAACTAATAAATGAATTTGTAAATGTGGTAGAATAAATATTAAAATATAAAAAATCAGTATAATTTTTATATCCCAAGAGAAAATAATTGAAAAGGAAATTAATGTATTATTTAAAATAGCATCAAATAACATAAATTATTTAGGAACAAATTTAACAAAATAAGTAGAGAACATGTTATTTTTGAACATAAATATATTGATGAAATAATATGAAAACAAAAATAAATGGAGAAATGTATGATGTTCATAGCTTAGAACACTCAATATCATGAAGATATTAATTCTCTTCAAGTTAATCTATAATCTATAAATAAATCTATAAATAAAATTTCAGCAGATTTTTTTTGTAGATACTTAAAAGCTGGTTATAAAACATATATGAAATTGCAAAGGACCTAGACTATTCAAGCAAGCCTGAAAAAGAAGAACATAATTGTAAGATTTACATTGTCTGATTTCAAATGTTACTACAAATGCGCAGTAAAAAAAAAAAAGAGCAGGATCTAGATGGCAGAGGGGTAAGATGTGGTGCATAACTTCTCCCACAAACACATCAAAAAAATAAAACAGAATACATCTGTATTTAGAACTGGTACAGAACATCTACTGAGCAATGGAAGAAGACATTAAATTTCAAAAAGGAGCAAGAGATCCTTCACATAACTGGATAGAACAAAAGAAAAAAAAAGACAGAGAGAGAAGAAGAAAAAAAAATGGAATCAGGATGGAACCAGCACATCTGAGAGGAGCTGTGAAAGAGGAAAAGGAATCTACACCCTGGGAGACCACCTAACTGACAGGGAGATCAGCCAGGATGGGGGAGGATCTTTAAAGTCTCAGAGAAAAGTGCAGCAGCTGGACTGAGGAGGACAAAGCAGAATGAGAGCCCTCACAGATAAATGATACCACTGCCCCAGACACCCCAGAAGATTCTAAAGGCAGCAAGAGAAAAAGGCAGGGGCTGGGTGCTGAGACTCAGGCTTCAGAGGTCAGTTCAAGGGAGAGGATTAAATAGTTGTGTGGAGATAGCCTAAGGGGCTGGGGAATGGAGTGCCACAGCAAAGGAAAGAGCGTGGGAGGAGGCCTGGGCCTGCAGGAGAAGCAAGGTGCCATTGTTGGGGGTGGCAAGAGGAGGTACGGGACTGCCATAGGAATATCTTTCTCTGCACACGTGTGGGCTCTCAGGTGGTGGTGCACCTCTTTTTGCAGGCTACAGGCTGCAAGGGGGAAACCACTGCAGCCATCTCAGACTTCAGAGGTAGGTGTGGCTCACCACCACTAATGGCCCATGAACAGGCACAACTTATGGCTCCAGTCATTTCAGGGGTCTCTGCAGAGGAGGGCACAGCAACTAAGCACCACCTTACTCCCCTGGGAATGCATACACCCTTCTGGTACTGCTGCCAAAGGCTCTGAGCCTTATATACACCTCCCTGAGTGTAACTGTCACTTCCTAGGGCCCTGCAACCAGGAGCAGACTGCACCACCTCCCTGTGGGTCCTTGATGCTGTCAAGGCCCAGCAACCAGGCATTGGCTACAGGTCCTCCCCATTGCCTCAACCTCCCTGGAAGCAAGAGTAGGCCATACACCAGCACAGCTACTATCAAGGGGCTAATAACCTACACACACTGAGGAAAGAGACAGCAAACATCCAAATCAAAAGCAGCCCTCACGCCAAAAAAAATAAAATAAAATAGTAAGCCCTCACAAACTACCCAAGGACACTTTGGCATATAAATGGCCTTCTGAGACTAGACTAGTTGTTTTCACAGAATAAGAAAATTAACTAAAATGAAGAAGCTCAGGAATAATTTCCAGGAAAGAGTACAGGAGAATTCACCTGAAGAAGCAAACAATGAAACAAACCTCTGCAGTCATACACCAAGTTCAAAAAGGAGATAGTGAAAATACTGAAGGATTTAAGAGCAGATATGAACAGTAATGCATATTACTTTAGAAAGGAACTAGAAAACATAAGGGGGAGCCAAGAAAAATTAGAAAATTCATTTGCAGAGATGCAAACTGAGTTAAAGTCACTAAAGAGCAGAATGAATAATTGCAAAGGAATGATTTAGTGACTTGGAAAATGGAGTAGTGGAAATCTCCCAATCAGGACGGCAGACAGAAAACCAAGTGAAAAAAAAAAAAAAAACATGAAAGCAATATAAGAGATCTATGGGATAACATAAAGCAGGCCAATCTACACATAACAGAGATTATAGAAGGAGAAGAAAAAGAAAAGTGGATAAAATATCTTTGAAGAAATTATCTCTGAAAACATTCCAAATCTAAAGAAAAAAGATAGCAGGATACAGTAAGCACAGACAGCCCCAAGCAAGTTGAACCCAAACAGACCCACACCAAGACATATTATAATAAAAATGGTAAAAGTTGGAGTTCCCGTCGTGGCACAGTGGTTAACGAAGCTGACTAGGAACCATGAGGTTGCGGGTTCGGTCCCTGCCCTTGCTCAGTGGGTTAACGATCCGGCGTTGCCGTGAGCTGTGGTGTAGGTCGCAGACGCGGCTAGGATCCCACGTTGCTGTGGCTCTGGTGTAGGCCAGTGGCTACAGCTCCGATTTGACCCCTAGCCTGGGAACCTCCATATGCCGCAGGAGCGGCCCAAAGAAATAGCAAAAAGAGGAGTTCCCGTCATGAAGCAGTGGTTGACGAATCCGACTAGGAACCATGAGGTTGCAGGTTTGGTCCCTGCCCTTGCTCAGTGGGTTGACGATCCGGCGTTGCCGTGAGCTGTGGTGTAGGTCGCAGACGCGGCTCGGATCCCACATTGCTGTGGCTCTGGCATAGGCCGGTGGCTACAGCTCCTATTCAACCCCTAGCCTGGGAATCTCCATATGCCGCGGGAGCGGCCCAAGAAATAGCAACAACAACAACAACAAAGATAAAAGACAAAAAAAAAGAAAGAAATAGCAAAAAGACAAAAAAAATGGTAAAAGTTAAAGATAAGGAGAAGATTCTAAAGACAGGAAAACAGGAGTTGCAAAACTTATATCAGGCAAAATAGACTTTAAAATGAAGCCCATAAAGAAAGAAAAAGAAGGACAAAAGTAAATGTGGTAAAAGTATCCATTCAAGAAGAGGATATTACAATCATCTATATATATATATATATATATATATATATATTGGAAAATAGAGTAATGGAAATCTCCCAATCAGGACGGCAGACAGAAAACCAAGTGGAAAAAAAAAAAAAAAACATGAAAGCAATATAAGAGATCTATGGGATAACATAAAACAGGCCAATCTACACATAACAGAGATTATAGAATATATATACCCCTAATATAGGAACACCCAAATACATACAGCAAATACTAACAGACGTAAAAGATACATTGATGGGAATACAATAATAGTAGGAGACTTTCACACCCCACTCACATCAATGGACAGATTCTCTAGATAAAAAATCAACAAGGTAAAAGGGATCCTAAATGACACAATGGAACAGTAAGAATTCATTGACATTTTCAGGACACTACACTCAAGAAAACAGAATATACATTCTTTTCAGGTGCACATGGAATATTCTCAAGAATTGACCACATACTAGGGCACAAAACTAACATTAACAAATTTAAGAGTATAGAAATTATTTCAAGCATCCTCACTGACCACAATGTTATGAAACTAGAAATCAACCACCGGAAAAGAAATGAGAAAAACTGACTACATGGAGACCAAACAACATGCTACTAGAAAACAATGGGCCAATGAGGAAATCAAAACAGAAATTAAAAAATATCTTGAAACAACTGACAATAAAAAACACAACCGTTCTAAACCTAAGGGATGCCACAAAAGCAATTCTTAGAGGAAGTGCATAGTAATGCAGGACTTCCTCAGAAAATAAAATTAAAAAAAAAAACACTCAAATCAACAACATAATCTACTACCTAAAAGAATTTTAAAAAGCAGAACAAACAAAGCCAAAAATCAGGAGAAGGAAGGAAATCATTAAGATCAGAGAGGAAATCATTAATCTAGAGATTAAAAAACAATAGAAAAAAAATAAAACAAAGAGCTGGTTCTTCAAAAGTGTAAACAAAATTGATTAATCTCTGGCCAGAAACACTGAGAAGAAAAGAGAGAAAACCCAAATAAACAAAATAAGAAATGAAAAAAGGGGAAATCTCAATGGATACAGCACAAATACAAGAAACCATAAAAGAATACTAAGAACGAATTTGACAACCTAGATAAAATGGACAAATTTCTAGAGACATATAGCCCACCAAAATTTAATCAAGAGAAATGGATCATTTGAACATACAAATCACTAGAAATGAAATTGAATATGTAGTAAAACTACTCCCTACAAACAAAAGTCCAGGACCAAAGGGCTTCACAGGAGAATGCTACCAAACACACAAAGAAGAATTTATATGCTTCCTTCTTAAGCTTTTCCGAAAGACTGAAGAAAGAACACTCCCAAAGATATTCTATGAAGCCACCATAACCCTAATATCAAAGCTAGACAAAGATACCACCAAAAAAGAAAATTGTAAGCCAATATCTTTGATGAATATAGATGCAAAAACTTTTACAACAATATAAATGCAAAAATTTAGCCAACCAAATCCAACAACACATAGAAAAGATACATCACAACCAAGTGGGATTCATCCCAGGTTCACAAGGATGGTTGTGAATATGCAAATCAATCAACATCATATACCACATTAACAAAAGTCAAAAACCACACAATAATCTCAATAGATGCAGAAAGAGCATTTGACAAAATCCAACATCCATTCATGATAAAAACTCTTACCAAAGTGGGTATAGAGGGAACATATCTTCACATAATCAAAGCCATTTATGACCATCCCACAGCAAATATAATACTCAATGGATAAAAGCTGAAAACCATCCCACTAATACCTGGAAAAAGACAAGGATGCCCACTCTCACCACTTTTATTCAACATAGCATTGGAATTCCTAACCACAGCAATCAGACAAACAAAAGAAATAAAGTATCCAAATTGGAAGAGAAGAGGTAAAATTTTCACTATATGCAGATGACATGATACTATATATAGAAAACCCTAAGGACTCCACACAAAAACTACTTGGTCTGGTAAATGAATTCAACAAAGTAGCAGGTACAAGATTAACATTCAGAAATTGGTTGCCTTTCTGTATGGTAACAATGAAGTACTAGAAAAGGAATACAAAAATATAATACCTTTTAAAATTGCACTCCCTGAAATTAAATACCTAGGAATAAACCTGACCAAGGAAGTGAAAGACTTATCTACTGAGCACTATAAAACATTAATCAAGGAAATTAAAGAGGATACAAAGAAATGGAGAGATATTCCATATTCCATGATTGGAAGATATACTATTGTTAAAATGGCCATACTACCCAAAGCAATCTACAGCTTTAAGTGATCCCTATCAAATTACCCATGACATTTTTCACAGAACTAGAACAATCCAAAATTTATATAGAACCATAAAAGACCAGAATTGCCAACACAATCCTGAGGATAGGAACCAAGGAGTAGGCATGACTCTCCCTACTTTCAGAAAATATTACAAAGCTATGTAATCAAGATAATACAAAAAGATATATAGACCAATGGAATAGAATAGAGAGCCCCCAAATAAACCCAAACACATATGGTCAATTAATCTTCAGCAAAGGAGGCAAGAATATAAAATGGGAAAAAGAGAGTCTCTTTAGCAAGTGGTGCTGAGAAAACTGTACAAATGCATGTAAATCAATGAAACTAGAACACATACTCACACCATGCATAGAAATAAACTCAAAATGGCTTAAAGACTTAAACATAGGACAAGACACTATCAAACTCCTAGAAGAGAACATAGGCAAAAACATTCTGTGATATCAACAGTAAAAGTGTTTTCTTAGGTCAGTCTCCCAATGCAATAGAAGTACAAATAAAAATAAATATATGGGACCTAATCAAATTTACAAACTTTTGAATAGCAAAGGAAACCTTAAAAAAAAGACAATATATGAAATGGGAAAAAATAGTTTCAAATGATGCAACCAACAAGGACTTAATCTCCAAAGTATACAAATTCATACAACTCAACAGCAAAAAAAACAAACAACCCAACTGAAAAAACTGGCAAATGACCTAAATATATTTCTCCAAAGAAAACATATGGATGTCCAACAGGAACATGATAAAAATGCTCAACATCAAAAATTATTAGAGAAATGCAAATTAAATCTAAAATGAGGTGTCACCTCACTCCAGTCAGAATGGCTGTCATTAATAACTACAAATAACAAATGCCAGAGAATGTGTGAAGAAAGGGAACCCGCCTACACTCTTGGTGGGAATGTAAATTGGCACAACCACTACAGAAAACAGTATGGCAGTTCCTCAGAGAATTAAACATAGAATTGCCATATGATAAAACATTCCCACTCCTGGGCATATATATGGGCAAACGTTCATTGAAAAAGATACATGCACCCATTTGTTCACAATAGCAAAGACATGGAAACACAAATGTCTCTTGACAGAGGAATGGATTAAGAAGACATGGTACATATACACGATAGAATACTACTCAGCCATAAAAAAAGAACAAAATAATGCCATATGCAGCAACATGGATGGATCTAAGCATTCTCATACTAAGTGAAGTCAGAAGGAGAAAGACAAATACTATGATATCACTTATATGTGGAATCTAAAAACTGGCATAGATAAACCTATGTACAGAACAGAAACAGACTCAAAGACATGGAGAGCAGACTTGTGGTTGCCAAGGGGGAGGGGGAGAGAGTGGGATGGACTGGGAGTTTGGGGTTAATAGATGCAAACTATTACATTCAGAACAGATAAGCAATGAGGTCCTGCTGTATAGTTCAGGGAACTATATCCAGCCACCTGTGACAGAACATCTTAGAAGATAATATGAGAAAAATAACATATATATATATACAGATTATACATACACACACACATATATGACTAGGTCATTTTGCACAGCAGAAATTGATAGACACACTATCAATCAACTTTAATCAAAATATTTTTAAAAAGCCATATAGTATTGGTCAAATTATATATAGAGGTAGATCAACAAAATGATAAATAAACCTACACTCAGACATTCAATTTTCCACAAAAGTGCCAAAAGAACTCAGTTTAGGGGGAAAACGTGGCTTTTCAACAAATAGTGCTGAACAACTGAATATATATGCAGAGAAAAAAATCCTTAACTGTTTTCTCATACAATACCCAAATTTATTAGAATTTAAAGGGAAAATATGGGGGAACATATTTGTTACTTTTGTTTAAACAACCATTCCTCAGAAAGAACACAGAAGTCAGTGACCCAATAATGTAAGACAGACAGCTTAGATTTTACCAAAATGTACAATTTATACCCAATAAAAGATGGCATTACAAAAATGGGTAAGCTAGCCTAGAGAAAATATTCACAAGGATTGCATTAAGAATATATAAATAAATCATACACTTTATAACAAAAGGATAAGCAGCCCAATTTTAAAAATGGGCAAAATGTTTGAACTGATACTTTACATACAATGTACATAAATCACCAATAAGCACATTTTAAAAGTGCCTGACATTATTAGCAAGGGGAGAAATGTTTATTAAAGTCACAATAAAATAGAGCTACCAGAAAAGGTAAAATTAGAGTGACTGGAATTTTATTACAGTGTTGTACAATTACTTGGGTTAAAAAAAAAAAAGCCTCCAAGTTCATTATAAAACTAAAGATAAATTTTACTTTCAGGAGTTACTAGAGATATCAAAGATTAATCAATAAAAAGGCTTGTATAATAATATTTACAGCAGCTCTATTCATAATAGCCAGAAATTGGAACAAGTCCAGGTGTCCATCAATAAATCAACAAAATATGACTCACTTATACAATAGAGTGTCACTGAAAAATAAAGAGGAATGAACTGTTGATACATGCAACAACAGATGAATCACAAAAAACAACTTACTGAATAAAAGAAATCTTATGTAAGGATACATAGTGAATGATTTCATTCTTATGAAATCACAGAAAAATCAAAACAGCTATAAATGGAAAAGAGGTAGGAATTAACATGTAGGGAGACATAAGAGAAGTTTCTAGGATAGGTATAATGTTCTATATATTGATAGAGGCTAGGGTTACATGGATATATTCATTTGTCAAAACTTAATTGTTCAAGTAAAATTTGAAAATTTTGTTGCTTATAAATTATGTTATGAAAGAAAAATACTGTTGTGAAAGAAAGATATGCATGCTGAAGTATTAGGAAGAGGTATACTTGTGTCTGCTATTTACTTTGAAATGGATAAAAAAATAACATGGGAGTTCCTCTTGTGGTGCAGTGGAAACAAATCCGACTAGCATCCATGATGATGTGGGTTCGATTCCTGGCCTCACTCAGTGGTCAGGAATCCAGCATTACCATGAGCTATAGCGTAGGTCACAGATGTGGCTCAGGTCCCATGCTGAAGTGACTGTGGCATAGGCCAGCAGCTGTAGCTCTGATTTGACCCCTATCCTGGGAAATTCCATATGCTGTGGGAACAGCACTAGAAAGCAAATAAATAAATAAAGAAGAAAGATGAATTGGAGTTCACGTTGTTGTCTTGGTATGAGGATGTGGGTTTAATCCCTGGCCTTGCTCAGTGGGTTAAGGATCCCACGTTGCCACAAGCTACAGGGCAGGTCACAGATCCAGCTCAGATCCGGTGTTGCTGTGGCTGTGGTATAGGCTGGCAGCTGAATCTCTGATTTAGTCCCTAGCCCAGGAACTTTCCTATGCTGCAGATGCAGCTCCAAAAAAAGAAAAAAAATAAAATAAGATGAACTGACAAATGAAGAGAGGAATAAATAGATGAATGTTCAGTAAATATACTGGGATGTTGATCACAGAATCTACAACTGGGGGCAGCATCCCACATGTCTAACCTGAATAAGCATCAGAAAGGTTTGATTAACTTATCACCTAAATCTCTCTTCAAGGGAAAATCTTTCAGGGCTGTGCAACTCAGGAAATGCCCATCATTGCTCAATCTGTCAGCATCTCCATTTGAGCACACAGCCATTTACAATGGTATCTGATGAGAAAGATATGATCCCCAGCACTGAACTAATGAGATCATTTCCCCAGGACTGTTCTAATGAACAGGCTGCTGGCTCATTGCTGAATGCTGGCTAGAGACAGAACCATCTGGAAAGCAGAGTATAGAATGATCTCTATGTTTCCACAATCAAAAGAAGGTGGAACATTTCCGAATGAAACCATGGATGTTATTCATAAAATCTTGGCCACATGAGGTTAGAGGGGTATTGATTTCCAGTTGAAGGCTGAATTGGCCATCTTTGGCCTTTCAGGAAAATGACCACAGATTAAGATGATGAGGAACAGATGCCACTATTTGAAGCTTCCATTAGAAAACCCTAAATGGGCTTCATTGGCAGGACAGCCATAACAACTGTGTCTTGCCACAGATTGACGGAAAGATGACAAATATTTTAATGTGGTGAAGACAAATCCTGGGTCAAGCTGCTTCCGAAAAAAATGATCCAGTCAGTTTGAAAAGATTTGAAGAAATAAAACTCGCCAGTACTTACCAAGTTCCAGAAAGGCCTTAGATGTTGAGTGATTCCATGTTGAAATCAGGTTTGAAAACAAAAACTATCTTAAAAAACTCTTTTCTTAGTGAGAATTCCTTAATGAGAACATCTATACCTAGTAGGGCCTAGAGATGGCATAGACATAATTCTGCCCCGGCTTATCTGCAAGGCTTCTGCCTCTCTTTTTCTAACTTTTCCTTTCTTTTAGTAGCTCTTTCCTCAAAAGTCTTGTCTCCTCATAATGTCCCAGACTGTATATATGTATACATACACGTGTGTGTGTGTGTGTGTGTGTATATATATATATATACATATATATTCACACTAAGTAATAAGGGAAAACTGACTAATGTTGGGCTATTTGCTTTTACAGAAAAACCTACAGTGCTTGAATCAGTGAAATGTATTACTAATGACTAAAATTCAAGCATCAGTGACAAGTTGGAAGAATAGTGGAGGAAGAAAGTATTCAATACATGGTCATTTACTCATAATGTAGTTATTAACATCCTCTCTTGAGGTAATAGCTTTTCACAAATTATGGTGAGAAACACAATGAAATATAAGTCCAATTTCCTTCCCTCCAAGAGTTTACAAATAGGGGAGTTAATACATGTACGTAAATGATTAACTATTTGATAGGCGTTCCCATTGTGGCGCAGCAGAATGAATCCTACAAGTAACAATGAGGTTTCAGGTTTGATCACTTGCCTCGCTCAGTGGGTTAAGGATCTGGCATTGCTGTGAGTTGTGGTGCAGGTCTCAGACACAGCTCAGATCCTGCGTTGCTTTGGCTGTGGCACTGTAGCTCCGATTTTCACCCTAGCCTGGGAATCTCCCTGTGCCGCAAATGTGCCCTAAAAGCAAAAATATATGTATAAATAATAAACAAACAAATAAATAAATATTTGACAGATATCAAATAATTTTCATCAAATGATTAAATCAGGTGATATAGATCATGTGATTTTATAAGATCGTTTATCCTTGAATTTCAAGGAATGAAGAGGGAGCTTCTAAGTAAAGTTTGTGGAAGACCTCAGGGAAGAGGCTGATAATGGGTTGTCCACAAAGGATTCAACTCATGAAGCTGAGAATTAGGAAAATAGTCCACGTGGGTAAAATGACATGAGCAAAGGTATGGAGGAAAGGCAGGTTTAGATAATGGGCAAAACTAACCTTTATGTGAATGACCATCTAAGCATGTGTCAACATAGACTGGGCTTCTGCCAAACAGTCAAGGAAATTGCTATTTATTATTATCTGTTCTCTGAATTGGCAACTCTATCACAAGCCAAAATCCTGTTGTTCTTCATTCTATTGCCTTTTGTTTTTCTTTTATGGCTGTGCCTGAGGCATATGGAAATTCCTGGGCCAGGGATCAAATCTGAGCCGCATCCATAGCTGAAGCAATGATGGATCCTTTGACCCACTATGCCAGGCTGGAAATTGAACCTGTACCTCCGCAGTGACCCAAGCTGCTGCAGTCAGATTCTTAACCCACTGCACCATAGTAGGAACTCCAACTGTCTCATTTTCTTTCTTTTTATGGCCCCTCCTGCAGCATATGGAAGTTCCAGGGATAGAGGTTGATTTGGAGCTGCAGGCCTATGCCACAGCCACAGTAGCACCACATCTTAGCCACATCTGCAACCTATACTGCAGATTGCAACAACACCAGACCTTTAGCCCACCGAGTGAGGCCAGGAATTGAATGCACCCTCACAGAAATTATGTTAAGTTTTTAACCCACTGATCCACACCAGGAACTCCATTCTACTAATTTTCATCTAAGACTCTTGACAGCCATGGTCTGCTAACTTCCATATGCCAAGTTTGAGTTACATTTTTTTTTCTTTTGCAGCATATGGAAGTTCCCAGGGTAGGGGTCGAATCTGAGCTGTAGGTGCCGGCCAACACCACAGCCACAGCAACAGCAACAGCAATGCCAGATCCCAGCCACATCCATGACGCACACCACAGCTCATGGCAACACTGGATCCTTGAACCCACTGAACAAGGCCAGGGATCGAACCCACATCCTCAAGGATACTAGCCAGATTCTTAAAATATTGAGCCACAATGGGAATTCCATAAGTTACCTTTTTTTTTTTTTTTTGTCTTTTTAGGGCCACACCCGCAGCATATGGAGGTTCCCAGGCTAGGGGTCCAATTGAAGCTGTAGCTACCGGCCTATGTCGGAGCCACAGCAACACCAGATTCCAGACTCGTATGTGACCTACACAACAGCTCACCACAACACCAGATCCCCAACCCACTAAGCGAGGCCAGGGATCAAACCCATAACCTCTTGGCTCCTAGTCGTAGTCATTTCCGCTGCGCCATGGCAGGAACTCCCAAGTTACAGTTTTTAAATAAGAAATACCCTTGAGGCAAACCAGTCATTTGAAAACCTAGTTTTGTTTTCTTTTGTTTTCCTTATTCTTGCTTAAAGCAAATACATTGTATAATTCCCTCTGAATTTGCCAGCCTTTTTGTTTTCTTCCTTTAATAAAGAGAAAAATAGTACCAATAACTCCAGTCTCAAAATAATCACCAGAGATTACCCAATCAATGCTTCCATTTCCAGGCATTAGTTTCATTTCAAAATGGAAATAAGTAATACTGGTGATAATTAAGAGTCTTTAAATGAGTAGCACTTTGAATAATCCAGTCTTAAAGTAAGAACTAGAAAATTAATTGAGCTCATTATTATAATTATTTAGATGGATATTTTGTATTGCGTGACAAAGATTTAGAAGATTTGTCCTCTAACGCAAAATATGAGAAATCATTTTTTTGAGAGTGTTTGTATCATTCTTAGCTCTGAAGACTTGCATAAATCATAAAATGTAAGACCTCTATAAAGAGAAAATTCATTCAAAATTTAAAGGGCAATGCCTAGTTAGTTTCATCATATTTATATCTTCCTGACCTGCACACATGGGCACTTACAGCCAGGAAGGAAACAGATTGTGTAGGAAGGAAAAAGCTTAGGCTTAGCATGAAACACTCCATTAGCTGTTTGACTTTTGGCAATTGACCTAATTTTACTGAGTTTCAGTTTCCTTGAATGCAAAGTAGAGATTCAAATGCCTATCACATCTATGGATGGAGAGGATTGGGTGACATAAGGCCTACCAAGTAGCTGAACCCACACAGGCAAGCATTCTGGGACAGTTTTCTGAAGTTAATATAATAAATGCTCATGTTTCTGAAGCAGTAACTTACACAAACTATCTATTTTCAGGGTTACATATGTGTTCTAGGTCAATTACACAGCAGTTCCCTCAGCCCTCAGCCAAAGAGAAAATGGCTAGTGTGTTTGCATCTCATCTCACCACTTGGAATGCAATATTAAATTCAGGTAGACCGTGAATCAAAATCACATTGCCCAGTGGCTGCACAGTGTGTTTTAGATAAAAATTTAGTAACTTATTTTCATTTTCTGGAAGGGGAAAAAAAATGAAAATAATGCTGGTAAAAGAATCTTCCTCATAATATAATTTGAACAATCTTTTCAGAAGACTTATGAATATTAGGGTGTTATTTGCTTCTGCATAGCCCATATTTGCATTGCCCCAGCAAATACTGTTAGCTTTATTTCTTCCTTATGCACAAAGACATAATATTTGAGTTTGTTCTTTGTTGTCTACACATGTTCTCTCCTCATATAGATGTTCCAGGTTCTGTTAATATGGGGTATGTGGGTTACACTGACTTACCCCTTCCAAGGCCATGTAGAGAAGAACCTGTTCTCTCGTCTAGGACTAAGCTTGATCTGACCTCTAACCCATGATATAATATTTTTAAATCTATCATAAACATTCATAAAATTTAAAATCAGAGACATGGGATTCAAAGGTTCCAAAGTGTCTATGTTCTTCATGTGAAGACATTTTTCTAACGTATGTAGTAAAAACTCAATCTGAAACTTCATTTTAATAATTTCACCAGATTAATCCGAGCTCTTCATTCAACACGTGCTAACCAATAACTGAGTCTCACCAAATGCTCACTTGATGGCTCTGCCCCTTCCTGCATTCACATGCTGTATATATTTCAAGACACCGTTGTGTTTCTTCCCAAACTTGTGCATGCCCATTAAATTATTACTTCATAATTTAATTAAATATTACAAAAGCTGATGAGCCATGAATAAGAAAATAAAGTTGCTGCTTCTATGAAAGTTGAGAAGAATTCTTTAAAAAGACTAAATAAATAGAAATGATGATAAAAAATCACAATTAATTGGGTGGAGGCAGAAAAATGTAAACAAACTAGAAGAAAAAAGTAATAAAAATCCAGAATTCTGCACTTAGAATATTTTTACTTTTTAAAGTTCTTACTTTGCAGTAAAAAAAAAAATCAAAAAACCCCAGAACCTGAACATTAGAACTGATATATAGTTAATGCAGTTAATGGAAGGAAAGCAACACTGAACTTCAAACAATGTACCCATACTCAAAGAAAATGTGCAAGATCTACAAAAGGAAAAAATTTCATGTGAAGATGCTGGAATATTTTTTTTCTGCCTTTTAGGGCTATAGGCAACTGCAGCCTATGGAAGTTCCTCTTCCACTTATAAATTTATATATTTGTGCTCTCTCTCTCTCTTTTTTTTTTTTTTTTTTTGGTTAGTTTAGCTAAAGTTTTCTCAATCCTATTTATCTTTTCAAAAAAAGCAACTCAGTTTCATTAATCTTTTTCTAGATCCTCTTATGAGTTCATCCATGTTGTTGGCAGGAAGTTCCCTACTTTCTTGCCAGCTCTTGGCCAGGGGTCACTATCAGCTCCTAGAGGCTTCTTCCTTGAAGGGTCCTGACCATGAGGACTCCATTGGTGGTTCCCAATCTACTTCTTCCAACCCTCAGGGAAAGGTCTCTGATTCTTTATGTTTTTTTAAAAAAAAATGTTTATTGAAATATAATTGATTTACAATGTTGTGTTAGTTTCAGGTGTAAAGTGACTCAGGTATACATACACATAGTTATATGTGTAAATAATATAGTTTATTATTTCTGCTCTAATATTCATTATTTCTTTCTTTCTGCTAACTTTAGACCTAGTTTATTCCTATCTTTCTATGATAATGCTAGGTTAAAATGGTATAAATTTGGTTGCTTATTAAAGGACTTTTTTTTTTCTTGATGTAGGCTTTTATAGCTATAAACTTTCCGGTAAGACCTGCTTTTGCTTCATTCCATAAGTTTAGGTGTGTTGTGTTTTTATTTTCATTTATCTCAAGATACTTTCTGATTTATTTTTTTATTTTCTCTTTGACCCATTGGTTGCCCATAAAGAATGTTGTTGGATTTGATGTATTTTTTAATTTTTCCATTTCCTCCTATAATTGATTACTAACACAATATGATGTAGTTGATTACTAATATTGATTCTAATATGAAAGGATAAGATACTTGATATGATTTCAATATTCTTAAATTTGTTAACACTAGTTTTGTGATGCAGCATGCAAGCTACTACAGAGAACATTCCATGTACCTTTAAGAAGAACATGTATTCATCCTACTGTTGTTGGATGGAATGTTCTGTGTATGTCTGTTAGATAAGTTTGGTCAATAATATTATTCAAGTTTGCTGTTTCTTTATTGATTTTCCCTCTGCATTACTTTTCCATTAATGAAAGTGGAATATCAAAGTCCCCTGCTATTATGGCATTGTTGTCTATTTCTCTCTATTTTTATTAATATTTTCTTTATTTATTTAGGTGCTCCAATATTGAGTGGATATATATTTAAAAGTGTCAGATACTCTTGATGAATCGACCTCTTCATCATTCTATAATGAGCTTCTTTATCTTTTCCAATGGATTTTGACTCAGTCTATTTGTCTGAAATAAATATTGTTAGCCCTGTTCTCTTTTGATTATCATTTACATGCGGTGTCATTTTCCACCACTTCCTTTTAGCCTGTATGAGTCCTTAAAGCCAGAATCTCTTGTAGGCAACATATAATTGTATCTTATTTTTCATTCGTTCAACCACTCTGTCCTTGAGAAGAGAACTTAATTCAATTACATTTAAAGTAATTGATAAGTAAAGATTTACAATTGCAATCTTCTGTATTGTCTTCTGGCTGTTTTGTAATTTTATTTGTTCCTTTCTTCCTCTCTTGCAGTCTTCCTTTGTGATTTGTTGGTTTTTTGTGGTAGTATTCTTTGATTCCTTGATCTTTATCTTTTGTATAATCTACTAGAGGTTTCTCCTTTGTGGTTATAATTAAGTTTTTATAAAACATGTTATGTCTACCTTAAGCAACTTAACTTTAATCTCATAAAAACCACATTTTCACTTCTTCCCCACTCCCAAACTTCGTGCTATTGATACATACTACATATCTTTTTAAATTGTGTATCTATTAACAAATTATTTTAGCCATAGTTGTTTTTAAAGTCTTTTAACTTTTATACTAGAATAAAAGTGATTTATGAACCAGCATTATAATATTAAAGTATTACAAACTTGAGATATTTATCTTTATCAATGAGTTTTATACTTTCGTATGTTTTCTTGTTGTTACTTATCATCCTTTCACTTCAACTTGAAGATCTCTCTTTAGTATTTCTTGTAAAGCAGGTCTAGGGGCAATATACTTACTCAGCTTTTGTTGTCTAAAACAGACTTAGTCTTATTGCATGTAGATGTCCAGCTGTTCCAGAATCTTTTGTTGAAATGACTGTCTTTGCTCATTTGTAAAAGATCAGTTGAGATATTTATGTGAGTCTATTTCTGGGCCCTCTATTCTGTTCCATTCATCTATTTATCTATTCTTTCACCAGTACTACACTGTTTCAATTAATGAATCTTCATTCTGTTGAGGTTGAATAATGTCAGTCCTCCAACTTTGTTTTCTGCAATACTGAGTTTATAATTATGGGTCTTTTGCCTCTCATACACTTTTGGGGGGGTTATTTGTTTGTTTTTGGTTTTTCTTTTTTTTAATTTCATTGAAGTAGAATTACAATATTGGGTTATTTTCAGGTGCACAGCAAAATGAATCAGTTATAATATACATATATCAATTCCTTTTCAGATTCTTTTCCCTTATAGGTTATTACAGAATATTGAGTAGATTTTCCCATGCTATACAGTAGGGATTGTCCCATGCTATACTTGTTAGCTATTTGTTTTACATATAGTAATGGGTATATATTAATCCATATTCTCTTTGGAATCTGTTTTTTTATATTTATTTTATTTTACTTTATTTTATTTTATTTCCCTACTGTACAGCAAGGGGATCAAGTTATCCCTACATGTATACATTACATTTTCTTTTCCCCACCCTTTGTTCTGTTGCAACATGAGTATCTAGACATAGTTCTCAATGCTACTCAGTAGGATCTCCTTGTAAATCTATTCTAAGTTGTGTCTGATAACCCCCAGCTCCCGATCCCTCCCACTCCCTCTCTCTCTTTTTGATACCCACAAATACGGTGCTATTCTTTTTGTTAAGACTCCATTGTGGGAGTTCCCAATGTGGCTCGGCGGTTACAAACCTGACTAGTATCCATGAGGATGCATGTTTGATCCCTGACCTTGCTTAGTGGGTTAAGGATCCCACATTGCTGTGAGCTATAGTTCTGATTCAACCCTTTATCTGGGAGCTTCCATGTGCCATGGGTTGGGCCCTAAAAAAAAAACAAGATTCCATTGTATCTATAGGTCAAGTTGGAAAGAACTGACACCTTAACAATATTAAGTCTTCCTAATAATGAACATGGAATATCTCTTCATTTGTTTAGATCTTTTTTGTATCTTTCATCAGTTTTGTGGTTTTTCTCCTATAGATCTTAGATGTATTTTAAGTTTATATCTAAGTATTTTTTTTCTTGGTGCTAATATAAGTGATAATGTGTTTTTAATTTAAAATTCTGCTTGTTCATTGCTGGTACAATAATATTTTTAAAGATTTTGTTAATGCTGCTTAATAAACTTACTGATTTGAGGGTTGCAGCATCAGAAAAGCACAACATATTGCCTTTGCTTTAGGTGCAAGAATGTCCAGTATATACTGTCTTATTCTACAGATTTCTTTGAAGAGATTGTGAGTTTTCAAAGCTCTAAAGATGAACTTATGAGATATTTTGACACAAATAATGATGCTTGTCAATGATCATACAATCACCATGAATTAAAAAATTGTATTAACCACTAGCTGACAAATTTGGAAATGATTAAAATATTTCCAATTACAATGAAATTGTCCTATACCATAAATATAATGGATCTGAGAAAGACTGAAGTTGATCAGAAAGCTTCACAGACTTCAGAGCAAGTATATCTAACCTATTTCATGTTTCACCTGTATTTCATATAAATGTGTTTACATATATATATATGATTTTATACTCCTTACCATATCCAAAACAATTTATATTAATTATAACGCTCTAAAAAGCTTATAAACACAAAATTGTGATTTTCCAATGTGCAGAATATTCAGTCCCTATGGGTAAGTCAGCTTATTTCTCTTACTGTTCACTCCAAAACAAGAGTACTAGTTAGCAGAGGGTAATAGAATCTTTAAAAAAGCATCCAAACTTCCCAGTTCTCACCAACCCAACCTTTTTCTGATCAAGAAAACCATATTTTAAAGGAAAAAAATTAAAAAAACAAAAAATTTATGATGCTGCATGAGCAATCAATACAACTTACCCATTACAAGTAGGGAGTTTTCTACAGTCAGTGACAGTGAGCGGGTAAGCAAAAGGAATAATTTATTTCGCACATTTTCCCACATTTATTCTTCCATAACCCATTTCTATACAAGTTTACATAATCAAACATGCTTTTTGTATAGCTGAGGAAATGGAAGCCACATAGAGGCTTTCCCAGTGTCACATAGTCTGAGGTTATGCTTATATTTCAAATATTTTAAAATACAATTAAAGGATTATTAAATTTAAAAAGTTAGCTATGTTAGGTTGAGAAAATTAGCACCTCTATTTGAATTCTCACATACTACATGATTTCACTTCTGTGGGCCTTTGCACAAGCAGATCCCTCTAAATTTTCCTTCAAACCTGACAATCATCTTTGAAAATCATATTCAGGTTAAATTCCCCTCTAATGGTTTTGTGGACTCCTCCCCAACACTGTGGACCATTACTTCATTACCTCTATGCCTGGTACCTGCATTACCTCATGTAAGTATTTAGATAGAGCACTTCAGCCACTCCAGACTACCTCTACAAGTCATCTACTAGCTTTGCAAAATTGCACACTTGTTTTTTGGCTTTTCTGTTTACCTTTTGCTTCTCAGCCTGGGGTTTGACACAAGGCATGGGTCACCTGTGGATGTCCACTTAGTACTGACGCACATCAACTCGTGGAGGTTAACACACATATGACTCTCCTTTGACCAACTGGGGACAAGCACCAAAGAATACATTCTTACCCTTTTATATCCTGGAAGGCCACTTCTGAGATGCATTTCTAAAGTCTCCTCAGATGAACCTGCAGGAGTGTGCACAAATCATTCAAAGGATAGCCAACTAGATAGGCTTCATCCCTTCCCTGCTTACTCCCATTATTTCTCTCTATTGCTTCCTGTGATTCCCTTCCCTGTCAAACTACCTTCATGGAAGCCATTTTCTCAAGAAGAAATTGCAATCACCCAACGAAGACTGGACTACGATCTCAGATATTTCAACTGTAGAGATTTGTAATACCATATCCACCTAATAAAATCTAGCAGAGAGTGAGGGAAATGGGGACCAGATAGTGGAGGAAAAAATTACAATGATAATCTTTGGCCTGATACCCAAATACAGAGTCAGGAAATGTGACAATTATTCCTATTTTGTACTGATTGTTTTTCTCCACTTTTCCTAATACTTTGTGTGAATGAGAATTTGTGGTGGTGTTGAATATAATAGTTATGACTGAAGGACATCATTCTATTACTATATTGTGGTTGGTGGAACTTTGCATCTTTGGGGTGTGGGAATAATTTCTTCATCTCAAAAGGGCAAAAATGGGTGCTACATGGAAAAACCAGGGAATGCACCATTTCTGATCATTTCATCACTCACACCCATTCTTCCCTCTTTCTGATTTTCTTGGATCTAGAAGGCTGAGCCCTAAAAATTTTATCCCTAAATCTCACCATCATTAATAAGTCCCCAAATAACAAATGCTGGAGGGTGTGTGGAGAAAAGGGAACCCTCCTGCACTGTTGGTAGGAATGTAAGCTGGTACAACCACTATGGAGAAGTATGGAGGTACCTTAGAAAACTGTACATAGAACTACCATATGACCCGGTAATCCCACTCTTGGGCATATATCCAGACAAAACTTTCCTTGAAAAATACACATGCACCCACATGTTCATTGCAGCACTATTCACAACAGCCAAGACGTGGAAACAACCCAAATGTCCATCGAAAGATATATACACAATGGAATACTACTCAGCCATAAAAAAGAACCAATTAATGCCATTTGCAGCAACATGGATGGAACTAGAGACTCTCATACTGAGTAAAATAAGTCAGAAAGGGAAAGACATATATCATATGATATCATTTATATCTGGAATCAAATATGTGGCACAAATGAACCTTTCCACAGAAAAGAAAATTATGGACTTGGAGAATAGACTTGTGGTTGCCAAGGGGGAGGGGGAGGGAATGGGATGGATTGGGAACTTGGGGTTAATAGATGCAGACTATTGCCTTTGGAATGGATAAGCAATGAGATCCTGCTGTGTAGCACTGGGAGCTATATCTAGTCACTTATAATGGAGCATGATAATGTGAGAAAAAAGAATCTATATATGTATGTGTAACTTGGTCACCATGCTGTACAGTAGAAAATTGACAGAACACTGTAAACCAGCTATAATGTAAAAAATAAAAATCATTATATAAAAAATAAAAAAATTAAAATGGCAAAATATCTTGTTTAAAGAAAAAAATAAAAGTAAAAAAATAAAAAAGAGAAAATCTTAGCATGTAAATTACTGCTAATTCTTTCAGGAAGGAATTTCCTCATGGCTCAGTGGGTTAAGGATCTGGCATTGTCACTGCTGTGACTCTGGTTACATCTGTGGCGCAAGTTGAATCTCTGGACTGGGAATTTTCACAAACCATGGGAAAAGCCAATAATAATAATAATTCCTTCAGGATAAATTATTAAAATATTATTATTGAGTCAAATGCCTAATCATTTAAAGAATCATATTAGTTATTTCAACAATTGGCAAACAGCCAACAGACAGAAAAGTTCCTATTATACTCAGAAGGAAAGCAAGAATAACTCAATTTGAAGATGGAGTCTTTTTAGTTAAAGTGTGAAGAACACAGAAAGAAGCATAATGCTAAATAATATGAAAGAATAATGATCTTCAGCAGTGTAGGAAATGATATCCTGACCAGATTAAAATTTTTTCCATTTGAATAAGGTACATAAATTCTCGGTGACAGAATGCTCTTATACTGTTTGTTTCCTTTACCTGTTGGCTGGTAATATTTTCTGAAAAGGGAGAATCAAAGAAGCCACTCACAATGTTCATTATTGACTCAGTAACACATTTCTCCTAGAAAGTATCCATGTGTTTCCTATCTGCGGTTGTTTTGCAAATCTGGAGAGAAGAATAAAAAAACTCAAGCTGTTCTATTACATCTTTGACTTATAACTCAATACTGGAACCCTCTAAAAACTGTCCTGAAATCATTGTTTATGACAATTTGTCTGCTTTTGAATGTTGCTGTGAATAGAAACACTACTGCCTAAAATCTGTTAAAATATTCACTCTGAAAAACGAAAGTTTTTTAAATGTTGCTTTCATCCAAAAAAAAAAAAACTCTCACAAAAACATCAGAACAATGTTTGACCAAATATTTGGGCACTGTAGCCCAGACAATTTGATACATAAAATCAACTATCACACCTGACACCCTGTGCTGGTCCTTATTACTTTAGCACAGAGTTAGATATAGGCAGTGCCCAAGGTCTGTGTGGCTTTCCACTGGTTAGGCAATAAATACAGACATCCAAAGGATCTTTTTCTGGAAAGACTCTAAGATATCTTGTACTGGGAGGGGGCAGGGCCCTCCCACATCAAAGGGAAGGCAACATGCAACACCAGCATCTGTGTGCATATACGCAGTTCTGCAGTAATGAAGTATAAACTATATCCATGGGCACAGGTACATCTATAGGTGGCTGCTCAAAATTTATAGTATTCCTGATAAGAGAGGCAAATAAACTTAGATGTAGTGGGAAAACTAGCAGGGTATATAAGGTGGTGCCCGCTGCATTCAGGGCTCAGACTCTGGATATGAATTCACTGAGCCAGTGCCAGTACTAATAAATGCTGCTTCCTGGTAAAAAGCCTTGATGTCTCATTTCTCTGTGGGTAAGTCCTGCGACATTTCTTGGGGAGCTCATCTAGGATTTGAAGAAAGTGATTTCACCTCCTTTGTCACTGGGGTGCAACCCCTGGGATGCCAGGAGAGGCGACCTCCCCTGGCACCAGAGGACCAATTGATCCATAGGGGACCAGTTCTCCTGGTGTGTCAGGGTGGGAACCCCGGGAGCACAACAGAACCTTGTGAGGCCCAGGAACCAGCCTAGGTAGTGCTACCCAGGTTCAATTTGGAGGCCTGCTCCTAAGAGGCAGAGGGGAGCCTAATCATCTCCCAGAGTTGCCCTAGTAATCTCACAGGAGTTCTCGTAGAGGAGACAAGAGATGAAACCACCACTCTAAGGCATTAGTTGGTAGGTTGGAGACATTGTGTGAATGTGGGTGAATAAGAGGGATGACAGGAGTTCCAACTCAACCAGACAGGCTGAAGTGAGCGTTGAGTCCTGATCTGTGGTTCCATGGTGACCTCATATGGCTTAAAGTGACCTTCTTCAGAGCGGTCCTGATGCAGGGTATATACAGCCTCACCAATGCTAAGAGGAGCCTAAAATAACTCCTCCAGGAAAGGAACCAGAGACAGAGGAAGCGACTGCTTACTGCTTTCCATTCCCCCTCCTCCCCTCCTTGTGTTGTATATGACTCTTGTCTTTTAGGGGGAGGAAATGGGTGACAAACAGAGTAAACAAACCCCCTTGGAGTGTATAATAAAGACCTTAAAGAAGGGATAGTCAGGGAATTATGGTAAAAAGCTTACTCCCGGAAAACTCCTGATATTCTGTGAAATAGATTGGCCTGCATTCCAGGTGGGCTGGCCTCCAAGGGATCACTAGATAAAGAACTAGGTAGCAGAGTGTTTAGAGTCATCACAGGTGACCCATGGCACCCGGACCAACTCCCTTACATTGACTGCTGGCAAGACATCGTCCTTTTGAGGCCACCTTGACTAAGGGACTGTCTGGAAGAGAATTGTAAAGTCCTGTTAGCTCAAATAACAGCTCCTTCAAAGTGCAGACCTGAACCCCAAAAGCCTGTTTTATCTGGGGAACCAGAGGGATTTCCCCCACCTTATGCACCGTTGTACTCCCCTCCTACTGCTGCCCACGTTCACAGAAGCCAAGGCCACACCAGGAGTGGCTGTCTCTCCTGGGGGTAGCCCCTCCCCCAGCAGCCCCTCCCCTGACTCACCCATGACATCATCAGTAGTTGCCCCTCCTGAGCCGCGGGTGTTAACCCCATGTACTCTGGTCTAAAGGCAGCTGAGAAGCCGGATCAGCAGAGACAGCCCCTCCCCACCATGGTGCTAGGGAGCCCTACAAATGCCACTGAGGGAAACCAGAGGGCCTATCTATTTTAATCAAGATGGTCAAATTCAAGGGGGCCAATATGGTTTTGTGTACCAACCATTCACCATCACTGACCTCCTCAATTGGAAAAATCATACTCTTTCCTACACTGAGAAGCCTCAGGCTATGATTGATCTGATGCAGTCTATAATTCAAACCCACGAGCCTACCTGGACTGATTGCCATCAGCTTCTTCTGACCCTGTTTAACATGGAAGAACAGCGACGAATTACTCAGGCAGCCTTGAGATGGCTGGAGGAACACACCCCAGCTGGGCTAGCAGATCCCCAGGCTTATGCCCCGGCCCATTTCCCTGAGGAAACTCCTCACTGGGACCCTAACGACACTCAAAAATTACAGAGGCTTGAGTGTTATCATGAGGTTCTTTTAAATGGCATAAAGGAAGGGGAGGGAGGGCTATGAATATGAGAAAAACCACAGAGGTTCTTCAGGGACCTGGAGAAAGCCCCAGTCAATTTTATGAGAGGCTATGTGAAGTATTCCACCTCCTCACCCGCTTTAACCCAGAGGCTGCCGAGAATCTGCAAATGGTTAATGCAGCCTTTGTCAGTCAGGTTCAAGGAGACACATGGAATAAGATGAAAAAGTTAGAAGGCTTTGCTGGGATGAATGCCAGCCAACAATTACAGATTGCAACAAAGGTGTTTGTCAACTGGGATCAAGAAGCCCAACAGGAGGCAGTTTGGAAAATGAAGATGGATCTACTCGCTGCTGCTCTGGTGGGCCGGTCAGAACACTCCCTACAGGGCCCAGGGCCGGGGTGGAGGAAGAAGCTGACAGGAGGACCACCTCACACCGAGATGCGACTGAGACAAAACCAATGTGCTTACTGCCACCTAGAGGACCACTGGAAGAATAAATGCCCCCAGCAGTCAGAGGATTATTATCCAACTTCTGGACAGAGAGGGAGAGGCAGGGGATTCAGGGACAATGCCAACAAGTCCAACAATCATATGAGGCCCCTGAGAGTGATTTTGTTGGTCTGGCTGCTATGGAAAACTGGGGGGAAGACTAGGACAGACTGGACTCCATTCTGTTAGGTCCCTAGGAGCCCATGGTCCAAATGACTGTAGGGGCTAGCCCACTGATTTCATGGTAGATACTGGGGCAGAACATACTGTGGTAACTCAACCCATGGGCCCCCTCTCATGGAGGCCACCATTAGGGAGCCACTGGTGACCAGATCTGTTACCCTTTTCTGTTACCTCAGCAATGCAATCTGGGTGGCCGTGAAATGATACACGAATTCCTATACCTTCCCAGTTGCCCTGTGGCTTTGATGGGTCAGGACTTATTGGGAAATTTACAGGCCTGGATGGGTCAGGACTTATTGGGAAAGTTTGTCCCATGGCCAAACAGCCCTGACTCTAGGGAAGTCAGGGGCAAAGATTATGACTCACACGGTCCCCCGAGAAGAAGAGTGGCACCTCTACGGCCTTGCAGGGAGGTCGCAGGAGGGGCACAAGCTTCCTTTTCAGCTACCTGGGGT
This sequence comes from Phacochoerus africanus, assembly GCF_016906955.1. Lineage (NCBI taxonomy): Eukaryota > Metazoa > Chordata > Mammalia > Artiodactyla > Suidae > Phacochoerus > Phacochoerus africanus. Next base: position 48,463,769 of record NC_062550.1, on the reverse strand, counting down.
ATGGGCTGAAGACAATCCCCCTGGACTAGCCTGGAACATACCCCCAATAGTGGTAGAACTAAAACCTGGGGTCAATCTCACCCGCAAAAGACAATATATCGTTCTTCGCAGAGCACAAATAGGGATCTAGAAATATTTGGAGAGGCTTCTAAAATATGGGATCCTCCAGCCCTGATGGTCATCTTGGAATATGCCTCTCCTGCCAGTTCACAGACCAAGGACAGATGACCACTGGCCAGTTCAAAACCTACAAGCAGTAAACCAAGCCATCGTGACCTTACACCCAGTCATCCCTAACCCTTATACTCTCTTGAGCCTTATCCCCACTGAAGCTACCTTCTACACATGCCCGGACCTCAAAGATGCCTTTTTCTGCATCCACCTGGCCCCTCAGAGTCAGCCAATTTTTGCCTTCCAATGGGAAAATCCAGAGAACAGTGACAACGGCCAGCTGATCTAGACTAGGCTGCCTCAAGGATTTAAGAACTCTCCAGCCATATTGGGTACTGCATTAGCTTCTGACTTACGGACCTTCCCAGCAGACCCGTATGGCTGTATGGTGCTCCAGTATGCGGATGATTTGTTACTGGCCACACAAACTCAGGAGAGTTGTATGGAAGGGACACACATATGCTCCTCATTCTTCTATGGGAGGCTGGCAACAAGGTTTCAAGGAAAAAAGCCCAAATCTTCCAGGAGAAAGTTGAATATCTTGGCTTTCACTTATCCCCAAGATAAAGTCAATTTGGCAGTCTGCTCTTTCCCAGTCCCCTTCACCCAATGTCAGGTCAGAGAATTTCTCAGAGCCACAGGTTTCTGCAGGATCTGGATACCTAACTTCTCCATTTTGACAAAACCCCTTTATGAGGCCACAAAGGGGGAAGAATGGGAGACTTTGTTGTGGGAATGAGTACAACAAAAGGCTTTTGAAGAAATCAAGTGAGCCCTCGCCAATGCACCTGGCTTGGCACTACCAGATATCGCCAAACTTTTCTTCTTGTAAATGCACGAACACACGGGGGTCGCAGGAGGGGTCTTAACTCAAATGCTGGGGTCATGGCACCATCTAGTGGAATATCTTTCTAAACAACTTGATTCTGTTGTCCAGAGGTGGCCGCCCTGCCTGCGGACACTTGCAGCAGAGCACTCAGTGTCAGAAGCTAATAAATTGATTATGGGACAGGAACTAACAGTCCATGTGCCATATTCAGTGCTAACATTAATGGAATATAAAAGAAAATACTGGCTGACTAATGCCTGGATAGTCAAATATCAGGGAATGTTGTGTGAAAATCCATGCTTTCACCTGGAGGTAGTGAGGACCCTAAACCCTGCAACCCTGCTGCCTGTCAGGCTGGGCCAGCCAGATCATGACTGTGTTGAGGTCATGGATGAGGTATTTTCCAGCCAGGTGGATTTAACAGACCAGCCCGTCTAAGACCCAGATGCTAAATATTTCACTGATGGTAGCAGTTTTATAAAAGAGGGAGAACGCCTTGCTGGGTATTCTGTGGTGACTTTACATCTACCATCGAAGCAAAGGCTCTGCCAAAAGGGACTTCTGTGCAATGGGCAGAACTCGTCATGCTAACCTGAGCCCTCCAACTGGCAGCAGGAACACACATCAATATATCCACTGACTCCAAATATGCCTTCACCATCCTCCATGTACATGGGGCTTTATATAAGGAAAAGGGGCTAATCAACTCAGGAGGGAAAGATATAAAGTATTGCAAAGAGATCCTTAAGGATGGCAGTTATGCACTGTTGGGGACATCAAAAGGGGGGACGCCATAGTCACTCGGGAAAACCATAAAGCAGACCAGAAAGCAAAACTCGCAGCCTCCAAGGGGGACAATAGAATGAGTGGCCCTGACAGCCACAGTGTTCTCTACGCCACTGGCAGGATGGGACCCAAGCTACTCACAGCATGAAAGTACCTGGTTCCAAACTGAAATGGGAAATTACCTCCCAGGTGGATGGTGGATATTTGAAGATGGCCAAGTTGCAATTCCTGAGGCCCTGGCCCCAGCCTTTGTTAAACAATTTCATAAGGAGACTCATATTGGTCAGATAGCTCTCAAGACTACATTGGGAGTTCCCATCATGGCTCAGCAGTTAACGAAACTGACTAGCATCCATTAGGATACAGGTTCGATCCCTGGCCTTGCTCAATGGGTTAAGGATCCGGTGTTGCCGTGAAGTGTGGTATAGGTCAGATCCCGTGTTGCTGTGGCCCTGGTGTAGGCTGGTAGCTACAGCTCTGATTGGACCCCCAGCCTGGGAACCTCCATATGCCACAGGTGTGGCCCTAGAAAAGAGAGAAAGACCAAAAAAGAAAAAAAAAAAAAGATTACATTGAGCCAACACTTCTACATCCCTCAGCTTGCCAGCATAGCCCAGGTACTATGTGAACAGTATGAGACATGTGCACAAAATAACTCACACCAGGGGCCTAGGGCTGCCCCTGGGATACAAAGTGTTGGAGGGGCTCCATTGGAAAATGTAGTTGAGGACTTCACTGAGCTCCCCCGGGTCCAAGGCTATAAATACCTGTTAGTCTTTGTGTGTACATTCTCTGGTTGGGTGGAGGCCTTCCCCACTCACACAGAGAAGGTACAGGAGGTGGCTCAATTCCTCCTGAAGAAAATCATCCCCTGGTTTGGGATTCCAATCACTATCGGATCAGACAACAGACTGGCATTTGTGGTGGAGGTAATACAATTGGTAGCAAAGGAATTAAATATCACCTGGAAGTTGCACACAGCTTATCAGCCTCAGAACTCTGGGGAGGTGGAATAGATGAATCAGACTCTGAACTGCAATTAAGCAAACTGACCAGGAGACACACTTATATGGGGACAAGCTCTTGCCAGTAGCCTTGCTAAGAATTAGGTCCAGCCCTTCTAAACAGACTGGGCTTTCTCCTTATGAAATCCTCTATGGGCTCCCGACCTCCTCTCATTAAGTGTGTAAGGGGGGAATTAAAGGAATGAGGAAACCTCACTCTGAGACAGCAGATACAGGTGCTAGGTTCCACCCTGGCCACCCGCCATCAGTGGGTTAGGGAACAGTTGCCTGTAAGTCTAACCACAGACACTCACCCCTTCAAAACAGGGGATGCTGTATGGGTGAGAGAATGGAAAGCCCAGCCATTAAAATCTCTTTGGAGGGGCCCATTTAGGGTTATTTTATCCACCTTACTGCTATAAAAGTGGCAGAAATGGCTCCTTGGATTCACCACAGCAGAGTAAAACCAGCATCATGAGACTGGGAATGCATCCCTGATCCCTCAACACCATGCAAGCTGACCATCTGAAAGAAGCAGGCTGCAGCTTAAGCGACCCACAAGGACGACAGCACTGCTCTAGTCACTCCAGAGGCTGACTGGTCTATGTACGGCAGAAGCTTGAGGAATCAGCCACCAGATGGGATAAATAGACTGTGTCCATTCCTCATTTCAGTCCCCTTATTGCGATGCACTGCCACCCCTTGTACCTGTCTGTTATTGTGGTCATTGTTCTAATCTTTGCCACGGGGCTGTCAGCAACTGCTCTAGCTGGCTGGAGTTTTGGCAAAAGGTTCTTACTTGCACTCTGCTTCATATTCTGGGTAGGATATTTTGTTGCTATTGGTTGCTTCTAATCTGGGCCCTTTTTGCCACCTTAGTAGACTCAAATTCCACCCCTCTTGATAAGTGTATGGAAAAGATTTGGAATCAGGGGAAGGTTGGGTCATCCTTCACCTCCTACACCTACCAGCCAGCTGATTGTTATTGAGGTAACACCCCCACCTTTTGCACATATAATGGTAAAAGGTATTGGATAGGATGAATAAAGACAGAATACCTAGAGGGGCACACTTGCCAGAGACCAAAGAGAGGGCAAGCAGGGGCTTGAGCCTGTTGGACATATAGTGGACTTTGGGGCATGCATGTCCAATGGAGGGGGAGTTCAAGATTGTGCCCAGGCCAAGCTAGTCAGAGAAACTACATAGAAAAAAAAAAAAGAAAGAAAGAAAAAAAAAAAAACAAAACAGGCAGGTTCAAGGCCCCTGCAATTGGGGTCCAGCCCAACTCAGAAAGGACCTAGGTCCAGACTGGGACTTCCCCACCCTAGGGAAAAACCTTTTCATTGACCTAGCTGAAAGAATTTCTCATGAGTTCAGTGTCACTAACTGTTGGGTCTGTGGAGGGGCCCTTATGAGTGAAGAGTGGCCTTGGAGGGGGACCAGCCTAGATGTACTCCATTTACTTCAATGGAGTTATTCTATAACAGAGAGAGAAAACAACCAGCCTCAAAGCTGGGTCTTGGCCTCAGAGGTAATTGGAGAGGAGTGCATTAGTAGAACAGGACACGATTATACACAATGGGTAGGAGAAACTCCATGTAAAAGAAGACTTTCTTGGGACTCTATCAATTTCAAATGGTGGCCAAATATTCCTACCTGGTATTGGGCCCTGGCCTCCATGGTTAACAATTCCCAGTGTCAATCCTCTCCCTATCAAGCCATAGTCAATTGTATAATACATACTTAAATCCATTCTTTGGCGTACCTGGAATTAGTTATCTGAGACAGCCTCACTCTTAGTGACCCTGAACACTGGAGGGAAACTGATGGACTGTTTTGGATATGTGGGAAAAGAGCATATACACAACTCCCCACTCTGTGGAAAGGGAGTTGCACTATTGGAATAATCCAACCAGAATTTTTCCTCCTGCCCAACCAGGAGGGAGAAAAGTTATGGGTTCCCCTTTATCAGAGCCTAAAGATTAAAAAGAGAAGTCCTATGCCTGGGGGACAACAAAATGAGGGGAAAAAGAATGGCCACCCCAGAGAATTATTGAGACATATGGTTCAGCCACTTGGCCACAAGATGGAAGTTGGGGCTACCAAACCCCTATATATATACTCAATCAAATCATCAGGTTGCAGGTGGTACTGGAAATAATTACTAACCAAACAGCTACAGCCCCCGAACTCATGACAAAACAACAGTCACAAATGCACACAGCTATTTACCAAAACTGCCTAGCCTTAGACTATCTTTAGCCAAGGAAGGAGGAGTATGTGGAAAATTTAACCAATCTGACTGCTGCCTCCAGATAGATGACAATGGCCAGGCTGTAACTAATATAGCCACAAACATTAGAAAAGTGGCACATGTCCCCTTACAAACTTGGTAGGGCTGGTACCATTGAGAGCAATTCGGGGGATGGTTTTGAACCTTTGCGGGATTCAAAACCCTCATAGGTATAGTGCTCATGATCTTGGGAGGCTACCTGATCTTACCCTGTCTGGCTCCTCTAGCTATAAGATCTGTCTCTGGACTCATTGAAGTTGGGAGAAAAACAGCCACACACATGATGATGCTGTGGAAATATAAACCCCTGGCCTGAGATGATGCTCTTTGACCCTGGGAAAGGGATCAGAGCATCAAAGGGGGGGAAATGTAGTGGGAAGGGGACGGGGCCCTCCCAGATCAAAGGGAAGGCAACATGCAATGCCAGCATTTGTGCACACATGCACGGTTCTGCAGTAATGAAGCATAACCTATATCCATGGGCACAGGCACATCTACAGCTGTCTGCTCAAAATTTATAGTATTCCTGATAAGAGACAAAGAAACTTAGATGTAGCAGGAAAATTAGCAGGGTATATAACGCAGTGTCCCACTGCATTCAGGACTCAGCCTCTGGATGTTAATCCGCTGAGCTGGTGCTGGCACGAATAAATGCTGCTTCCTGATAAAAAGCCCTGGTGTCTTGTTTCTCTGTGTGTTAAATCCTGCAACAATCTGAGAGCAGAGCAGTCACAGAAAGATGGTTGAAAGTATTGCTTGGGTCTGCTTCCATTTTATGTTTACTGTTGCTACAAGCTCTGCCTCTATTTCAATGTTCCCATCTTGTGTTCCTTGAAGAATCTATATCAGAACCCTATCTTGGAAGAGAGTAAGAGAGAGATTGGAGTTCCTCTGAGAGGTTGCAGTGGCTTGAGTTACAGACACACATTTCAAGTCTCAGAAATAGGAATTTGCACAGGGCATTGGTGGTTTAGCCAGAGTTCTGACAATAAGGAGGTGCATAGTCTGTAGATCATTTTAAAACTGTCATAAAAGTGATAAATTCGGTCTGCTTCTTATTATCTCCATATGCTGGTAATTCTAAACAAGGTCAATGATATAATACTTTTGCCCATTAAAAAAACAAACTCTTGTACAATCCATCTCTTTGGTCACTACAATGACAGAGGCTTTTAGAGCCTCTATAAATACACTCTAACAGCAGCATCCTTGTGTCAACCCCAAGATGAGTGGATGGGAAATTCTCTTTTATCACAAACCTCTTTGTTGGGGAATCAGTGAGGGCATGGGGAGTAGGGAGAAAACTATTTCAACTAATTCACTTTGCTAGAGGCAAACTAAAGCTATGGTGGTGTGTGGGGGGAGGCAAGGAGAACAGAACTCACAGGGTGAAGGTAACTTTGTTTCATTTACTGAAATACCTGCAGTAAATGAAGCGTATCTTCATTTACTGAATGAAGCATATATATATATATAAATATATTTATAAATATAAATATATATTTATATTTATATATTTATAAATTTATATATTTATATATATAAATATAAATACATATTTATATTTATATATTTATATATATATATATAAAACTATGACAACAATTGTAATTTGCATCACGTATAAATTAGTCTACAGTTAGGTGTTCCATCTGTTACAAAATCTATTGCTATAAAAACTATTTTAACACCTACAATGTGTTGGCACTGTTCTGTTCTGGAGGCTTGGATTACAGCAGTATACAATAAATAAAGGTGTGAAATGCAGACACTCCTACTTCTTTAAATGTTGAGCTTCTTAAATCCAACATTAACACTCCTATCTAGCAGAGATATAAATTTCCTGTAACAGAACAGTGTAAACCCATGCGGAGGAAGGAAATGTTTCCCTTTATTACCTAAAAACTACTACTAATGATCTTTCCTGGAAAAAGCAAGGTCCATTACCAAGTAGAGCAGAGTTCAGTTCCGTTCTCTTCCACCTGAGGGCCTATCAGAAAAACAAAGGAACCACATTATCCTTTGACGGATGCTTCCTTGGTAAACAAAAGAGGGACTTCAATTTCAATATCCTTATAAGGATTCAGATCATTTTTTCTTCAATTTCTTAGGGAGGAAGTGGCAAGCAGAGAAAAGAGTTTCAAGAGGGGAAAGCAGTGGTGAATTCTTCTTCCAGAGACACAGACAGACTCGATTTGCACTGAAGGAAGAAAAGAGGAAAGAAAAATGTTTCTGATGCAAAGGGCACAAGTCCTAGTCAAGGTAATTGACACTTAACATTACAAGGCCTTTTGCCATCTAAAAGATTCATCCTCGATGCATTTATTTAATGAAGCATTCCCTTTATGACATAGAGAGAATGTAATGCATCTTAAGTGAACATTTCAGATTGTCTATTGATTTTTTCCCCAAAAACTGTTAAGACTTTCTCATAGCTTGATTCAATTGAGATAAAGAAGAATACAGTTTTGAATGGCTCCAAAGGAAATAAGACAGATGCAAAATAAGAAAATCTGTGAGATATTGATGACAATTAGCTAAACCATGCAAAGGTGATCTCTGTCAGCAGTTTAGTGCTTCCTTTCCCGGGGACCGAAAAGCTCTGCAAATGGTGCCCATATGATTAAAAATGACACTGGTTGGAACACTCAGAAAGGCTTCTCACCAAAGTCTTCCATGTGAGGATCCTTTCAAATTGTGAGATCACTTAGATATTTCTGGACCACATGGGATCCAAACATGAATGCTATGTTACACTTAGGAGTATTTTTACTATTCCACTCTTTCAGTTGCCTTTGGGTAACTTAAGTTGCACTCACTGAAATATGTGCAAACAGCAGAGTAGTGTAACCACAAATGACCACCCAAAGCATGGATCAAATTTGAAACCATTAAAGAAATAAAATAGAAGAGATTGAGAAGGAGTGTGTGGCCCTATTTGTCAGGGGCCATGTAGACATCATTATGTGTAAAAATCAATGGAAAATGACGAGGCAGCCAGAGGTGACATGATCTGATGTCTTTCCACCATAGTAAAAGAACAAAAGTTTCTCTATTTATTCATTAAACAAATCTTTTTGTAGATTTGAAGCATAACATATATTCAGGAAGAAGTAGAAGATTGTAATAAGAGGAAATTCTGTGCACATATTGGAAATAGAGCTGAAAGTTTCTTCAATAAGTATCTCTTCTGATTCATTTGAAACAAAATCCCATGATCTTTTGTGTCATCAAGATTTCAGGAAAGCCAGATAAACAGAAAATGTAAATCTTTAATGATGCCTGTGATGGCTACTTTTATAAGTCAACTTAACTGGATTATGGGGTACACAGACATTTAGTCAAACATCCTTCTAGATGAGGTGACCATTTAAACTGGTAAATGAGTAAAGCAGATTGCTCTTCCTAATGTGGGTGGGCCTCATCCAATCTGTTGAGAGCTGGATGAAAAAAAATGCTGGCCTACCTTTGAGTAAAGAGAATTTCTCTTTCTTGACTGGATTTGAACTGGAATATCAACTCTTTCCTGCCTTTAGACTTGAACTAAAACTTTCGCTCTTCCTGAGTCTTGAAATTCCAAACCTTAACTAGGACTGAAACTCACCATAAGCTCTCCTAGGTCCCCAGCTTGCCAAGTCACCCTACAGAATTTCAGACATTTTAGCCTCTGTGATTGGTGAATTATTCCTTATAATAAATGAATGAATGTATGAAATTATAAGTAAAGAAATAAACAAACACACATATACATATATACATCCTACTGGTTTTGAGAACCCTGATGCAATGCCTAAGGTTATTTTTCTTAAGCATCAGTTGTTAACTTTATCCTTCCTACCTTTCTTCTATTCTTTCTCCAAATAAGAATACAGGTATTTACAGCCACCACAAAAAATTCCCTGAATAGTTGATTGGATTTCTGATGGCTACTTTACTATTTTATTAAATTTCTGTGTATATTTGTGTATATTTTTTGGGTTTCTATTCTATTTCACTAATCTATTCATATATCCTAACCACTCTCTTTTTAAAATTTGCTTTTTTTAAATTGCAGTACCACTCTATTTTAATTATTGAGATGTTATGAGTTTTAATAAAAGGTATCTCCCCTCCCCCTTTTAGTGCTCCTTCTCCAACTTTCTGCTGGATTTTTTTTGTTGTTTTTAAATTGGTGTATAATTTATATATCATGACATGCATAGATCTTAAATACACAGCTTGATGAGTCTTAAAAATTTCATACAGTCATGCCTATTTAAAGACACAGTGCTGTGTTTTGATTTCTTTATTTTGTTTTGAGAAGTAATATACTTCTATTGTTGAGTTTTCCTATCCAAGCATAAGGTATGTTTTTCTATGTGATTAAGTCACTTTTTGTGTCATTATATGGAAGGTCACCCCCTGAGCTTCTTCACTATTTTGATGGTGTAAAATAAACTTCCATTATGTTACGCTGCTAAGATTTTGGAGGTTATTTGCTACAACAGTTAGCCTATACTGACCAATACAGTTAGACTTATGTGAGGTTTGGTTTGTACTTTCTGTCTTATCATACCTGTGTTATATTTGGCTGAAGATCCTGCTACAGTAAAGGCTAGTGATAGTCATGTGTACTATTTGTTAGCATAATTGAATTTCTACAAATCACCACTAGGTGGCCTCTATTAATAATTTTGTCCGATCTACTAAAGGACAGACTGAAGCTATTTTTCCTTGTTCATGCATTCCTCTAGTTGTTCTGGCTGAACTCATCAAAAGTTGGATGAGGACTCCACCCTCCTGCCATCATCGCTAAAACACAGGTTCATTGGAAAAATTAGAACTGTTTGTTCCTTATTTTGAAACGCATTGTTGATTAGATCTTTCTTCTCAGGAACAAAGGCATAGCCTTTATCACATTGCAAAAATTAACCCTGTACCAGAGACTGGTTAGTGATTCATCTGAGAGTTGTTTAAGGACAGATTTGAAAGAGGCAATTTATACTCTACACCTCCCTCATCTCCCATCTCTGTTTTCCAGCCAAACCCAGTAAGAAAATAGTCTGAACAACATCAAAGTCAGCCTTGAAGAAGAGAAGTAATCACCAAGTGAAGACCTCTTGGAAAGGAGTGACTGAAGTCATAGCTCTTCATTTTATGTATATGCTTGGAGGCAGACACTGGAACAGATTGAAGCTCATCTTAAATTGCTATTGATGAAGCCACCCCACTCTCCCCTGGTTTCAGTATTACTATATCAATAAGATGAGAATAAGATAAAGATAAGGAGAGCAGATTGAAGACATTGAGGTGGAATAGATAAGAATCAGAGGTATCTGGAATTCAGACAGTAAGCTCTGGGCACTGAGACAGGAAGATGGATTTGAGAGGATCTTTTTCTTTTCTATCCAGGGCCACACTTGCAACATATGGAAGATCCTAGGCTAGGCGTCACATCAGACCTGCAGCTACAGGCTTACAACACAGTCACAGCAATGCTGGATCCGAGCTGCATCTGCAACCTACACTGAAGTTTGTGGCATCTCCAGATCCTTAACCCTCTGAGCAAGGCAGGGATTGAACCCACATCCTCATGGATACTATGTAGAGTTCTTAACCCACTGAGCCACAATGGGAATCCAAAAGGTATAAAAGAGATAAAAACATACAAAATTTGGCAGCCATTAGGTGTTTTGGGTTAGAGGGGAAGATGTTTAGAAATTATCCAGTGTTCCAGAGTTAAGGTAATTGGACAGGATGGTGCCTCTTTCTGAGGTAGGAAAAGCTGTAACAGGAAAAGAACTGTGGTATGAGGAATATATTTTTTTCTTTTTGACATGTTAATTTTGATGTATCTGAGGGATGTCCAAGTGAGAATATCGAATAGACTGAAATCATATTAAGGTTTTCGGTTAGAGAGGAGGAGTAGCAGAATTTTTTCTCTTCTCCACCTCCTCAAACTCCACCAAAAACAATAAAAAAAATAGAGGGGAAATAATCTATCTTCAGCAAAACATGGAAAAGGATATAACCACAAGCCACAAATGGGAGGCATATCTGCCAAATACTTGGAAGTCTGGACTAAGATTAGAGAAGAGAGCCAAGAAAGCCAAACCCTGCTTCCTAGTATCTTGACCAATGTAACCAATTTCATGTCACCAGCACCCTCAAAATTCCTTTGATTAACATGTTGAGTTCTACGGGTATAAGGAATATTTTTTAAAAAAAAAAATGAAGAAACAATAAGTCCAAAATGGAGTCCCTTGTGCTAAGCCCCAGTACAGCAAAATCAAGACTGTACACTTAACCTAATTGCAGTTTCAGCCTCCCCCAGGGGTGGAGTTTTAAACTTAATTTGGCAGGAATTTCCTAAACAGTAAGACCCCTGCTAATAAGACCTCTGCCTTCCCTGTTTTAAGGAAAGGCGACCTTACCTAAAACAATCTTTTCCTTTGGTAATAACCTCATTGTTACACCCTGCTTCTGCCTGTAAAAACCTTCCATTTTTGTACAACTCCTTGGAGCCCCTTTCAACACAGTAGATGGAATGCTGCCTGAGTCATGAATCACTGTTTAAAGTCAGTTAGATCTTTAAATTAACTCAATTTAATTTTGTGTTTTTAACAGTAGCCATACAGAAAGGAGTTGTGTCCTTACAGAGACCCAGGCTGACATCTCAGAATGCAGGGAAAGTGAAGTAGGACAAATTACACTGACTCACCATATACATGCCATGAGGGATGAGAGAAGGGTAGAGGTAGGGGTGTGTGTGTGTGTGTTTACATGTGTGAGAGAGAAGAGAAGATAAGAGGAAAGGAGGGGCTGGATGGGGAGGGGAGGGGAGGGGAGAAAAGAGGAGAGAAGAGAGGAGGAGAGGAGAGGGAAGGGGAAGGGGAGGAGAGAATAGGGGAGGGAAAGGAAAAGTATCATCATATACTATTATAGCCAAGGGAGACCTCTGGAAGTAAAGTATGGTAAGAGATGGAGAGGAATTCTTTATAGCCAGATTGCAACAGAGTTTGCGATTTAAAAGATTTTGTTGTAATCCTCAGCCACTCATAACCACAGTATTAATTTTTGTAATAATTAACTAATGAATTATAGCAAGTGGCTGACTTCCATTTGAAGATGAGTAAGAAGCCAGCATGGCGTAATACATAAAAACTTTGCCAAAGATAGAGAGAACCTGTAAGCCAAAGGCAGATAAAGAGCACACCTCACCCAAAGGAAATAAAGGAATTACCAAAGAAAGTAGATTAAGAGTCGTTCTCCTCATGATACAGAAATGTTGTGATCTCTGTTTAGAAGAGACAACATGAATGATATAGTGTTTGTCATAGATATTTGCTAGGTTTGCTTCCTGGCATCTACTTCCCCTTCTTTTAATAATGATATCTACCTAGCCCTCATGCAAACCAAAATGCTTTGAAAGAAAATGACCCCACCTTCATATCTAGGGGTAGTATTTCAGCCGTAACGACTGGTTGGTCAACTCATAATGAAGATATTATTTGTGCAGCATTTGAGGGTTTTTTTTTCTTAAGCTTTTACTCTTTTTTTTTTCCATGTGAATAAAAAATGAAGTTCTGAAATCCTCTGGTAGCCATCTTACTACCACAAGGGGAGCTCTTGCCTAAGGATAGAGCCAACACTAACAAAACTGATTTGCAAAGTTGGGAGAGTGGGGGTGAGGAAAGAGAAAATAAACCCTGAGCATGTAGTTTTATACCTGAGTAAACTCATTTCCTGGTTTCTTCAACATTCCATTTTCTTTTATAATTTAAGACATTTGAGGAGGGTTTATTTATTGCCTGTTTCAGAAACATTTCTAATTGAAGCACAAGAGATCAAGAAAAGATATGTAATAATAATAGATAACATTTATCAAATACTTGCCTTATGCCAGGCATAAGAACTTTATGTGAAGTGTCTTATTTAAATATCAGAGCAGGCCTGTGTAATAGATAATATTATTATCTCTTTATAAATGAGACAACTAAGTGACTCAGATGTAAAAAATTTTTCCAAAGTTACATAGCTAGCAATAAACTAAGCAATAATTTGAACCAAGTGAACCTAACATCAAAGCTCTGCTTAAACAGCAGCAAGAGTTCTTTTCCAAAAGATCATTTAGACAGTATAAGAACATAAATTAAGTAAATATAAATAAGGTAGATCATAGTAAATTATGTAAGCCTTTTTCATAGTAAATTATGTAAAATATTTCTTTGTTTTGCCTCTTCCTGAATACTGCTAATGTGGAAGCTGGACCTCCTTATCATCTTCCATATTTGTCATCTTTTTTTATTTAAGTGTTTATACTCTGTTCTTTTCTAATTAATTTAATGAGATTTCTTCACATTTCTTCAAAGTATTTCAGTGGTGTTGATTGGGTTTATTAAAATTTTGGTTGCTTGGTAATATTTTCTGTTTATTTCTAGCTTTTCTTTCTTTTCATCTCTTGTTTTTATTTACAGATGACATGATCACTTGTACAAAATGCTAAGAAATCTGTGAAAAAGATACTGGAATTAATACATGAGCTTACTAAAGTCAAAGTAAAGTTGATATGCATAAATAAACTGTATCACTATATACTAAAAATTAACATTTGGAAACTGAAATTTGAAAGGCAGTATCATTTGCAACAGCATCAAAAATATAAAAATAGAGCTAAATTAAAGAAAATGCAGTCGACCCAGAACAACGTGGGTTTGAACTGTGTGGATCCACTTATACATGGCCTTTTATTCAATAAATAGGTCTACAGTACTACATGATCCTTAGTTGGTTGAATCCTTAGAGGTATAACTGAGGGTATGAAAGGCCAATTATAAACTTATACATGGATTTTCTACTGAAAAGGGGGCCAGCATCCCTAACTCCCCCTTATTCAAGTGTTAACTGTGTGTGTAATACTTTTACACTGAAGACTGTGAAACACTGCTGATAATAATAAAAGAAGTCCTTAAAAATGCAAAGATAAACTATATTCATGGATTAGAAGATTCAATAGTTCTAAAGAAATCAGTTCTTTATAAATTAGTCTATAAATATAATAGGATTCCAAACAAAATTTCCAAGGATTTTTGGTAGAAATTGCTCAACAAAATTGAAAGACTTACATTAACAAAAGTTAATATTTACTATAAAGTTACAATAAGTAACACAGTGAAATGTTGACATACAGATATAAATTATGCAATAAAACATGGAATCCAGAAATAAAGCCACACATATGTAATAAATTGATTTTCAATGAAAGCATCAACATAGATAATGAGGAAAATTATAATTTTTCATCAGATCATTAAGAATAATTTATACATATACATATAATCAAGTGAATCTCAACACTTATCTTGCATCAAATACAAAAATCAATATAAATCAGGTCACACAAGTATATGTAAGAGCTAATACTATAACACTTCTAGAAGAAAACACAGAAAAAAAGATCTTTGTGAACTTGGAAAAGGCCAGATAGCCAGTCTTGGCATGGATTTCTGAAATAAATCACATATATACATGCACACACACAGATACAAAATAAGTCATAAAAGAAAAATTGATAAATTGTACTTTATTTAAATTAGAACTTGTGCCCTTCAAAAATATTACAGAAATGAAGATAATTGAAAATTGGGAGAAAATATTGCAATGCTTTTATCTGAAAATGGACTAGAATATAGAAAATATAAAAAATCTTTATCACTTAAAAATAAAAAGAACCTGAAGCTTTTGATAGGCAAAAGATTTGAACAGACACATCATCAAAGACATATAGAAATGACAAGCATATGAGAAAATAATCAGCATTATCTTTAGGAAAATTCAAATTAAAACCACAATAAGATATCCCTCCATACTCACTGAAATGTCAAATATAGACTGACAACACCAAGTGTTGGCAAGAATGCGGAGTAACTAAACTCACTCACAAATTATTAGTGGAAAGGAACAATGATAAAAACATTTTTAAAAACATTTTGGAAGCTTTTTGAAGAGTATACATGCAATCCAATAAAACACAGAAATTTATTCTTAAGTATTTATACAGAGAAAAGAA
This sequence comes from Phacochoerus africanus, assembly GCF_016906955.1. Taxonomy (NCBI): domain Eukaryota; kingdom Metazoa; phylum Chordata; class Mammalia; order Artiodactyla; family Suidae; genus Phacochoerus; species Phacochoerus africanus. The sequence goes on along the minus strand of NC_062550.1, from coordinate 48,448,638 downwards.
TGTACATATCCACAAATTTTATATGACAATGTAAAGGATAAAAACTGAAAGTAAATGGGTAGTCGAAGTGTGGTATACTCATATAGCGAGACAACACTTCACAATAAAAAGAAATGTAGTGTATACATGCAACACGGATGAATCTCCAGAACATTATGCTGTATGAAAGAAGCCAGACATAAAACACTACATACAGTATGATTCCACTTATATGAAGTGTTGAAACAGCAGATCTAGAGGGATGGAAAACATATTGGTGATTGCCAGGTACCTGGAATGAGGGAAGGGAATTTACTACAAAGGGGCAGGAGAAAACTTTGAGCAGTAATAGAAATGTTCTATACATCATGAATAATTATAGTTTCCATCACACAGCTGTGCATATTTGTCAAAACTCATTTGCTTTTACATTAAAAACCACAGGATTTTATTGTAAGTAAAATATACCTAATAAGGTCGATTTTTTTTAACTGAAAAGACTCTTATCTATATATCATAACCATTAGACATGTAAAGATACTGATTCTTTTAAGTGACTATTGGAATCTCCAGACAAAATCTCTTAATTAAAAAAAAAATAAGTCATACAAGAGCAAAAATCAAGATGGTACCACCATTAACACGTCAAAAATATATCTACATGTGGAGCAATTCTTACTGAAAATCAGCAATTCTTACCTGAAGACCAACGGAAAATCTTTTCTACAACCAAAGTTCTAGAGAAAGATCCACATGAGTCTGATAGGAAGGGAATAGAAGTGATGTGGTCAAGACCTGCACATCTAGCAGGAAACATAAAAGAGGAGGGGGATTTCATGGCCTCGGGGATCCTTCCTGGGGAGTGAAGAGTTTGAACCACATATTAGCTCTGGGGTCTGATACTGGGAAGATGAGTCCCCTCAGCTGATTTGAAAACCCATGGAAATTACTAAAGGGCTATAAGAAATTGATACTTCTCTCTTGAAGAATGCACATACACCTTTCTTCTAGGATGGAAGTTGTCATTGCCAAGTAGAGTGCTCACATTTAGGGGGAATGGAACTATCTCAGATCTGACCCTGCCCCTGAGATGGGTGGAAGCAGCAATTGGCAGCGTACACCACTATGCCCACATTTAGAAGAAGCAAAAATAGCTTCACCTTATATTGGCAGCAAAAGCTGGAGCAGCTCACTAGTGAGGCTCAAATCCCTCAAGCTCTAAACAAACTTTTAACCAAATCACACACAAACAGGAAAAAGTGAACCAGCACAGACGTGCAGCCCCAAGCCCTCAGGCCCCTGCCACTACCCAGACCAAATCAGAGATGGCTATCACAAACACAGGAGTAAACCAATTCCCTCAAGTCTTCTACTCCAGCCACTTGGGCCCTGGTCTTGCCTATTATAAGGCTGTGACTATCACTGAGCATAGAAGAAGCTCTAGAGCAGACCTAGCTCTGGCTCTGGATCTAGCTCCTCCATCTCCAGCCCTACCTCCAATCAAGGTGGTGGTTGCCAGCACAATCCAGGGGAAGATGTGACCCATGATGACTTCAGATGCAGCTTTTGCACCAAAGCCACTGGGTATGCAAAGTCATCAAAGAGACACTCCTATATAAGGACCAACATAGTAACTCTTTCACCTAATTTCATAGAGACAGAGACATTTAAATAAATTAAAAAGACAGAGGAATGATTTTTAAACAAAAGAAAAGCCCTGAAAAGAACCTTAGTGAAACAAAGATAAATAATTTACAGGATAAAGAGTTCAACATTAGTAATAAGAATGCCACCAGAAATTGGGGAAAGTATAGATGAATACATTGAGAATTTTAACAAAGAACTAGAAAATATAAAAAAGAACACATCAGGAGAGATTGGACACAAGACAGCAGAAAAGAAGGACTTGAGCTTACCTCCTTTCATTTGAACACCAAAATCACAACTTATTGCTAAACAACCATTGACAAAGAAGACTGATACCTACCCAAAAAGGCATATTATATCCAAAGACAAGAAAGGCACGATAAATGATGACAGGCATTTGGGGGATATAATCAAATACCATAGCCACCAGATGGTCAACTCATGAACTAGAAAGTAGTTATATAGCATAGTTTTCCCACAGGAGTGAGAACTGTGAGCTCCACATCAAGTTCCCAGCCTGGAGGTCTGGCATCAGGGGGAGAAGCCTCTAGAGCATTTGGCTGTGAAGGACAGTAGGGCTTGAGTGCAGTAGTTCTGCAGGACAGGGGAAGAAGGAGCTCCACTCCTGGAGGGCTCACACAAGGTTTCACATGCACTGAAACCTTGAAACAGTGAAAGCCGTGACTATATAGGAGCCTGGTCCAGGCCTAACTGCAGTCTTGGAGGGTCTCCTGGGGAGGCAGAGGTTGGCTGTGGCTCACTGTTGGGACAAGGACATTGATCACAGAGTCCCCATGGAATATTCATGAGCATGACCTCTCCCAGAGCTTGCCTTTTTGTCACTGAGACCTAGCCTGACAACAGCCTGCAGGATCCAGTGCCGGGAAGACTCAGGCCAAACAACGAACAAGGTAGTAACAGCCCCACACATTAGCAGACAAGCTGCATAAAATCATCTTTAGCCCTCAGGCATCTCGTCTCTAAACACACCCCTTGACACAGCCCTGCTCACCAAAGGACAAGCCCTGACTCCACGTAACAGTGGACAGGCACCAGTCCCTCCCACCAGGAAGCTGCATAAGCCCAAGGAACAACCTCACCCACCAGGGGGCAGACACCAGAAGCAAGAGGAACTACATTCCAGCATCCTGTGGAATAGAGACCACAAACACAGAAAGTTAGATAAAATGAGGTGGAAGACCAATATCTTCCAGGCAGAAGAACAAGGTAAAACCGCAGAAAGACAACTAAGTAAAGTGGATATATGTAATTTAGCTAAAAAAGAATTCAGGGTAATAATAGTAAAGATGATCCAAGATCTCTGAAAAAGAATGGAGGCTCAGATTTAGAAGACATAAAAGAAGTTTAACAAAGAGCTAGACAATTAAAACACAAACAGATGAGCAATACAATAATTGAATGAAAAATACACTAGAAAGAATAAATAGCAGAATACGTGAAGCAGAAAAACAAATAAGCAAGACAGAAGACAGACTGGTGAAAACCACTGATGTGGAACAGAATAAAGAAAAAAAATTAAAAGAAATGAGGACAGTCTAAAGACCTCTGAAACAGTATTAAATACACCAACATTCTTGTTATAGTGGTCTCGGGAGAAGAGAGAAAGAAAGGACCTGAGAAAATATTTAAAGAGATAATAGTCAAAACTTTCCCTAACATGGGAAAGGAATCATTCATTCAAGTCCAGGAAGTACACTGAGTCTCGTACAGGCTAAACCCAAAAGGAACACACTGAGACACATATTAATCAAACTGACTAAAAATAAAGACAAAGAGAAAATATTAAAAGCAACCAGGGAAAACAACAAACAACATAAGGTTATCAGATGATTTTTCTGCAGAAACTCTGCTGACCAGAAGGGACTTGTAAAATATATTTAAAGTGATAAAAGGGGAAAACCAAGAATACACTACCTGGAAGGGCTCTTATTCAGATTTGACAGAGAAATCAAAAGGTTTATAGACAAGCAAAAGCTAAGATAATTCAGCACCACCAAACCAGCTTCACAACAAACGCTAATGGAACTTCTCTAGGCAGAAAAGGCCATAACTAGAAACAAAAAATTACAAAATGAAAAAGCCCATTATTACAGGTAAAAAGATAGTAAAGGTAGGAAATCATCCATACAGAAATACAATATTAAAACCAGCAATCATAAGAATAGGAGAGTTTGAATGCAGGCCATTAGAAAGACACTTGCGACCAGAAGAGACTAGAAATGTAAAACAATCATATATATACATACATACATGCATACATATAAATATATAGAGACTGCTTATATACTCTATATACATACATATATACAGACTACTATATCAATACCTCATGTTAACCACAAACCAAAAATATGCAATAAATACACACCCAAGTAAAAAGAAGCAATCAAAACACAACACTAAAGATGGTCATCAAACTGCAAGAGAACAAAAGAGGAAGGAAAGAAAAAAGGACCTACAAAAACAAATCCAAAAGCAAAATGGCAAAAAGAACAGTCATATCAATAATCACCTTAAATGTAAATGGATTAAATGCTCCAACCAAAAAATACAGACTGGATGACTGGATAAAAATGCAAGACCCATATATACGCTGACTGCAAGAAACCCACTTCAGATACAGGGACACAGAAAGACTGAAAGTGAGAGGATGGAAAAAGTTATTCCACGCAAATAAAAATCAAAAGAAAGCCGGAGTAGCAATAGTCATATCAGAAAAAAATAGTCTTTAAAATAAAGAATGTTGCAAGAGACAAAGGACATTACATAATACAAAGGATCAATCCAAGAAGACATAACAATTGTAAATATATATGCACCCCCATGGGTGCTCCTTCAGTATATAACAGCCATAGAAGGAGAAATCAATAGTAACACAATAATTATTTGGAGATTTAACACCCACTTACATCAATGGATGGATCATCCAGACGGAAAAATCAATAAGAAAACATAGTCTTTACATGATACATTAGACCAGCAGTACTTAGTTAATATTTATAGAGAATTCCATCTAAAAGCAGCAGAATACACATTCTTCTCAAGTGCACATGGAACATTCTCTAGGATACATAACATGCTGGGACTCAAAACAAGTCTTGGAAAATTTTAGAAAACTGAAATTATATCAAGCATCTTTTCAGACAATAATGCTATGAGATTAGAAATCAATTACAAGGAAAAAAACTATAAAAAGCACAAAAACTTGTTGGCTAAAGATGTGTTACTAAACAACAAATGGATTACTGAATAAATCAAAGAGGAAATCAAAAAATACCTTGAGAAAAATGACAATGAAAGCCCCCAATGATAAAAAAATATATGGGCTGCAGCAAAAGAAGTTTAAAAAGGGAATTTATAACAAATCAAGCCTGCTTCAAGAAATAAGAAAAATCTCAAATAATCAACTTAACTTTATACCTAAAGCAACCAGAGAAAGAAAGACAAACAAAACCCAAAGTTAGCAGAAGAAATCATAAAGATCAGAGCAGAAATAAATGAAATAAAGATGAAGAAAACAATGGAAAAGATCAATGAAACTAAAAGTTGATTCTTTGAAAAGAAACAAAATTGATAAACCTTTACCCAGACTCATCAAGAAAAAAAGGGAGGTGGCTCAAATCCATAAAATTAGAAATGAAAAGGGAGACGTTACAACTGACACCATGGAAATACAAAGGATCAGAAGAGATTACTGCAAGCAAATATATGCCAATAAAATGGACAACCTGGAAGAAACAGCCAAATCCTTAGAAAAGTACAATCTTCCAAGACTGGCCAGGGAAGAAACAGAAAATATAAACAGACCAATCACAAGTAATGAAATTGAAAATGTGATTTAAAAATTTCCAAAAATACAAGTCCAGAACCAGATGGCTTAATGAGTGAAATCTATCAAACATTTAGGGAAGAGTTAATGCCTATCCTTCTGAAACTATTCCAAAAAATTAAAGAGGAAGGAATACTTCCAACCTCATTTCATGAGCCCACCATCCACAAACCAGGGAGGTACACCACAAAAAAGAAAATTATAGGCCAGTATCACTGATGAATATAGATGCAAAAATCCTCAAAAAAAAAAATACTAGCAAACTGAATCCAACAATACATTAAAGGATCACACACCATGATCAAGTGAGATTTATTCCAGAGATGCAAGTGATTTTCAATGTCTGCAAATTAATCAGTGTGATACTCCACATTAACAAACTGAAGAATAAAAACTGTACAATGCAGAAAATGCTGTGGGTGTTTTTGATTGTTTTTTTTTTTTAAGAGCCACACCTGCCGCATATGGAAATTCCAAGGCTAGGGGTCAAATTGGAGCTGCAGCTGCTGGCCTATACCAGAGCTCACAGCAGTACAATATCCTTAACACACTGACCAAGGCCAAGGATCAAATCCACATCCTCATGGTTACTAGTCAACTTTGTTACTGCTAAGCCGCAACGGGAAATCTGATGCATAAAAAGCTTTTGACAAAATTTAACATCCAATTATGATAAAAACCCTCTAGAAAGTGGGAATAGAAGGAAACTCATAATAAAGCCCATATATTACAAACCCACAGCTAATGTCATACTTAATGGTGAAATGCAGAAAGCCTTTACTCTAAATTTAGGAATGAGAAAAATATACCCACTCTCACCATTTCTAGTAAACACAGTATTAGAAATCCTAGCCACAGAAATCAGACACAAAAATAAATAAATAAATAAATAAATAAATAAATAACTGAAAGTATCCAGATTAGAAGGGAAGAAGTAAACCATTGTATTTGCAGATGACATGATACATTACATAGAAAATCCAAAGGTTTCCACCAAAAAACTATTAGAAAAAATAAATACAGTAAAGCTGCAGAATACAAGATTAAAGTATAGAAATCTTTTTTACACACTGGCAACAAACTGTCAGAAAGAGAAAGCAAAAATAATCATGTTTAATATTGTTATAAAAAAACTCCTGTTTAAAATTGAATAGGTTCAAAAAAAGAATAAAATATTTAGGAATAAACTTAACCAAGGAGGTAAAAGACCTATACTCTGAAAACTGCAAGACATTGATAAAGGAAATTTATATGATAAAAAATTGAAAGATATCCCATGCTTTTGCATTGTATGGATTAATAATGTTAAAATATCCATACTACCCACAACAATCTACAGATTTAATATAATTTCTGTCAAAATTCTCATGACATTTTTCAGAGTTAGAATGAACTATTCTAAATTTTTATGAAATCACAAAAGACCCTAAAGAGAACCTTGAGAAAAAAAGAACAAAGCTAGAGGTATTGCATTTCCTGACTTCAGAATACATATAAAGCTATTGCAATCAAAATAGCATGGTATCAGCACAAAAACAAATATACAAATCAATGGTACAGAATAGAGAACCCAGAATTAAACTCATGCTAATAAGGTCAATTAATCTATGACAAAGGAGGTAAAAATCTACAATATGGAAAAGACAGTCTCTTCAATAAGTGGTGCTGGGAAAACAGGATAGCTATGTATAAGAAAGGAAATTAGAACACCTTCTCACACCATACACAAAAATAAACTAAAACTGGATAAAAATCTAAATGTAAGGCTGGAAACCATAAAACTCTTGGAAGAAAACATTGGCAAAACACTTTTTGACGTAACTATTAGCAATGCTTTTTTGTATCTATCTATTCTGGCAATGGAAGCAAAAGCAAAAATAAACAAATGGGACCTAATTAAACTTAAAAGCTTTTGCAAAGAAAGGAAAACTACTGACATAATAAAAAGGCAACATATAAAATGGGAGATACTATTTGCAAATGACATACCCTATAAGGAGTTAATATCAAAAATATTTTTTATTCAACTCAGTATCAAAAAATAGACAAGCTGATTTTCAAAAATGGGCAGAAAACCTAAACAGAAAAATTTCCAAAGAAGATATACAAATTTCCATAGGCACATGGAAAGATACTCAGTATCACTACTTACCAGGGAAATGCAAATCAAAACCACAATTAGATATCACCTCACACCTGTCAGAATGGCTGTTGTTGAAATATCACAAATAACAAATTTGGTGAAGATGTAAAGAAAAGGCAACTATAGTGCATGGTTTTGGGGAATGTAAATTGGTGCAGCCACTATGGAAAACAGTATGGAAATTCCTCAAAAAACTAGCAGTAGGACTACCATATGATCCAGGAATTCCATACCTGGGTGTATATCCAAAAAAAATGAAAATACCAATTTGACAAGATATATGCACCCAATGTTCATAGCAGAATTATTTACAATTGCCAAGATAAAGAAGCAACCTAAAGGAGTTCCCATCATGGCCCAGTGGTTAACGAATTCAACTAGGAACCATGAGGTTGTGGGTTCGATCCCTGGCCTTGGTCAGTGGGCTAAGGATCCAGCGTTGCCGTGAGCTGTGGTATAGGTCACAAACGTGGCTTGGATCCCACATTGCTGTGGCTGTGGCATAGGCCAGTGGCTACAGCTCTGATTGGACCCCTAGCCTGGGAACTTCTGTATGCCGCCAGTGTGGCCCTAGAAAAGGCAAAAAAAGACAAAAAAAAGGAAGCAACCTAAGTGCCCATGAACAGATGAATGAATTAAAAAACTGTAATATATATATACACACACACACACACACACATATATATATACACACACACACAATAGAATAGAATAGTCATTTAAAAAGAATGAAATTTTACCACTTGCAACAAGATGGATGGACCTTGAAGGTATTATTCTTAGTGAAATAAGTCAAAGAGAAAATGACAAATACTGTATATTTTCACTTCTAATGTGCACTGTTTATGGGAATGGAAATTCATACAGCCATTAGGGAAAATAGTGTAAAGATTACTGAAGAAATACCTATGACTGCTAAATGATCCAGTGATCCCATTTATGGGCATATATAAAGGAAATAAAATCATTATCTCCATGAGATATCTCTACTTATTATAAGAGCTAAGATGGGGAAACAACCTAAGTGTCCATTAACATATGGATAAAGAAAATATGATACATATATGTGTATGCACACACACAATGGGATATTACTCAGCCTTTAAAATGTGGGAGATCTGGAGTTCCTGTTGTGGCTCAGCAGGTTAAGAACCCAACACAGTATCCATAAGGATACAGGTTCAATCCCTGTCTCACTCAGTGGGTTAAATATCCAGCATTACTGCAGGTTGTGGTGTAGGTTGCAGATGAAGCTCAGATTCCACATTGCTGTGTCTATGGTGTAGACCGGTAGCTGCAGCCCAATTGGACCCCTAGCCTGGGAAATTCCATATACCATGGGTATGACCTTAAAAAGAAAAAAAGGTGGGGGAAGGAAATCCTGTCATTTGCAACTTATGAATGACCCTGGAGTATATTATGCTAAGTTAAATAAGTCAGACACAGAAATATAAATATCACATTATCTCATTTATATGTGGAATATTAAAAAAATAAAGTAAAATTTTAAGTAGCACAGCATAGAATGGTGATGACCAGAAGCTGGAAGTGGGAGTAAGGGGGAGTTAGTAAAGTGTTCCAACTTTCAGTCATAAAGTGCTGTGTACTTGGAATTTGCTAAAGGAACATATCTCAAGAGTTCTCACCACACAAAAAAGGTAATTATATATGGTGGTACATATATTACTTGGCTTGATTGTGGTACTCACAATGTATACATATTTGAAAATACCACATTGTGTATCTTAAACATACACAAAACATATACAGTTTTTATATGTCAATCATGCCTCAATAAATCTGGGGGAAAAAAAATCAGTGAAAGGCTCATGAATCAAGTTACTCCATAACAGAACTTATTGCCACAAAAAGGAAAGCTCACATAGTGGTTATGAGTAATGCCAGCATGTAAAATTACAGTGAATAAAATATTTGAATAAGAAACAATGTGAGAAATTGAAAAGGCTCAATTCTCAAATAGTAAGATGAATCAACATATTAGTAACTTGTCACAGAATCTCAAGAGGTTTGAAGAATAATTGTTTAACTATCCAATTTGGTATCAACAGATATCACCAATAAAAGTCATAGTATACAGCATTTGTAAAAATTATTTATGCTGGTAAAATTCAAGAAATTATATCTGCTGCAAGAGCTGCCTAAAACAAGCAAAGCCCAAAATAAACAATGTTTTATCATCATATCTAGAAACAAAAAGTCTATGTTGGCATTTGTGCAATTAATTATGTCCATAAAAGTTTTCACCTCTCTTATACAAAAAAAATATACATATATATGAGGAGTCCCCATCATGGCTCAGCAGGTTAAGAAACACAACTAGTATTCATGAGGATTCAGATTCAATCCCTGGCCTCCCTCAGGGGGTTAAGGATCCAGCATTGCTGCAAGCTGTGGTGTAGGTTGCAAATGTGGCTCAGATCTGGTGTTGCTATGGCTGTGGCATAGGCCAGTAGCTGTAGCTCCAATTTGACCCTTAGCCTGGGAACTTCCATATGCCTCTGGTGTGGCTATAAGGAGAAAAAAAAATGAAAATTTTGACTTTGTCAGAACATATTTATTTCTCCACAGAGGGATTCTGGTGTCAAATAGTCTTGGAAATGAAATGAAAAATTATCTGGATGATGCTAAATTGTTAGCATTACTAAGCACACACTGGTCTGCTCAAGAAATCTAGTCTAAGAACATGTAAATATCCTGTTACACACAGAAATCTAGTGTTTTAAATTATGAAGTATTCTAAACATGTTGTTTGAGTTGGCAGATAAATTTCAGAAGCAATTCTAGAAGCTAGTAGTACAGATTTTGCTGCATGCCTGATACATGAAGAATGGCTGCAGAAGATTTTCATCACGACAACCAGCTGGACAAGTCTCTGCAAAGCCTGAAGAAAATGTTTTAACTTCACATGACATGACTCTTGGACTAAAAGAAACCACGATTTTTGGGAAAATCATATTGTAAAATGAAAGTTCTAAATATTTCCACTGTTGCTTGGACTTGAGAGTGAGAAAGGATATCAACAAGTTTCAAGTATTGTAGAATACCAACCAAAGGAACTCCGGATTGGAAGTAAATAACATTTCCAATCCCTTTTCTCTGAATCTTCAGCTCAGCCTGAAAACTGACTTTGACAGAAGAAAAAAGAACTCTATCAGTTACACTTAAAGTGAGATTTACCAATCTGCTCCTCAATATGTACTGGATTTCTGTGTAAGGAGAGTATCCCACAAGTCATAGGAAACAATGAACCCTCTGCTGCAGTTTTTAATTTCTTTCTTTCTTCCTTCCTTCCTTCCTTCCTTCCTCCTTCCTTCCTTCCTTCCTTCCTTCTTCTTTCTTTCTTTCTTTCCTTTCTTTCTTTCTTTCTTCCTTCTTTTTCTTTCTTTCTTTCTTTCTTTCTTTCCTTCTTTCCTTCTTTCCTCCTTTCTTTCTTTCTTTCTCCTTTTTGGCTGTCCTGCAGCATATGGAGTTCCCAGGCTAGGGATCAGAACTGAGCAGCAATCATGACCAAAGTCAGAGCTGAGGCAACACCAGATCCTTAACCCACTGTGCTGGCCCAGGATTGAAATTGCACCCCAGCACTCCCAAAATGCTCATGATCGCACGCATTGCATCACGGCAGGAGTTCCTTTAATTTCTTATGTGTGTGATCAAGTCATTTTCTTGTTTAATCAAACATCAGAATAAGAAAAGAAATCTCATTTCAGTTAAAAATGAAAGGCGTATGAGTGTTTATCTCAGTTTAACCCAGAATTGAATATTTGTGTAACAAAAATTAAGGATAGGTTTCACTATGAAGATGTGAATTTCATTTTTCATTTTTAACATCAAAAAATAGCAATTTAATGTATAAATATTCCTATAAAAAGATTGGAATGTTGTATAATAATTTTAAAACACATAGATCTATGAGCCTGATCATGTAAGAAACTGTCTTCTCAAAGTAAAAACAGTCTAAAATTGTGTCTTGGGTTACATTCTCACTTGGGTAGGTCATGCCTTTAGTAGTTTTACTGTTCAACATTGTCAATAAATTTTAATGTTGTAAATAGCATTAGCTAAAATAAGTTAGGAATCATTATTTAAAAGAAATCTAACAAAACTATCTCTATAAAATTAAAATTTGATTTTGGCTTAAGGTATTAATTTATCAGAAATTTACCATGCTTGCCTTATGAATTTTTAAATTTATAAAAATTGAAGAAAGGTTAATTGTGGTAAAAGTAAGAAAAGCTTAGTTATCTAGTTCTTTTGCAAGAATGTTTGGCTAAAATGTCATTTTTTGTTTTAAATACCAAAAAAAAAATCTTTTGCTTATACTATTTACTATATATATCACATACCTTACCTCAACAGCATACCACAATGTAAAAATGTATTATAAGACTTTTAGACCTACTTGGTTAGGTAAAAAAGTCAAGAAAAAAAATGAAGTTATTAGTACCTCTACTACTGACTTGTATTAAAACTGACATTCCTTGTGGGGAGGAGAAAGTCATACAAAAAGAGTAAGCCAGAAGGAACAGATAAAAAGAAAAATAATCATTCTTTACTCAATAGAGCAGAAACAATGAAAATTGGCTCATTATATCTACAACTTACTGATCATATTAGTGTACCATGACCCGTAAATATTATTTATGCAGAAGTTCCTGAGACCTGATAATTACTGCAAGGACTCCTCAAGGGTAAAATATATTAAGAAGGCTTTCCCTAGAATTATCCACTGGGAAGCCTGAAAGTATCCCTAAATTTTCTGGAATGGAATGCAACCTTTTACAATAATCATCATTATATGGTAATTTCTAGAAATTTTATGTTTTTGCTACTGTAAAAGTAATATTTCCTTTCATTGTAATCTCTAATTGGGAGTTGATATATAGGAAAATTATAGTTTTGTGTATTTTTTTAATCCAAATTCTCCACAAAGATCTTATCTTTTGCCAGTAGCCTTTATTGTTTTCTATGGATGCCCTAAGCCTAAAATAATTTAATCTGAAAACAATGATAATAAATAATAGCAATGATAATAAGGTAGTAAGTATATGTCCTTGAAGGTTGCCTAGCAATCCAATCTTCTCTTCCTGTTTGCACCCTAAATCTCTTGGAAGAATACTCCCATTACATGTGGTGTGGCAGTGCTAGTGGGAGAAGTCCTCAACTTAGAGTTAGTGAAGTGACCTGCTTCTGGCACTTTGCATCTTGAGCCAGTCGTCTGATATTGTAAACACTGCTGAAGGTAATAATCTTTGCAACAAAGGCAGACCCAGTGAATAAGCTGCAGCAAGACTATTTCTGAACAGTTACTGTTCCTGCTGTGTATCCTACTTTCTGACCCTTGTGAGTTCCTCTAATCCTATTGTTTCTCAGCCTGGTCTTCTAGCCTGTCAACAATTCTGGTAACCCCATAAGAATTTTCTAATCAATTCTCTTTTTGCTTAAATTAAGCAGAGTTTTAACTTAAGTAGTTTTCATAATTATTCCTTGACTTCAATAAGGCTGTTTATAATATTTCACTCAAATATTTTTAATTAATGAGTTTTATTTTTTCTATTAAAGTTGGTTTGTAGTGTTCTATCAATTTTCTACTATAAAGCAAATTGATCCAGTCACACACACACACACACACACACACACACACATACACACTCTTTTTATCACACCATCCTCCATCATACTTCGTCACAATTGACTAGATACAGTTCCTAGTGCTATACAGCAGGATCTCATTGCTTATCCATTCCAAATGCAATAGTTTGCTTAAATATTATTTTAGCTATTGAGCTGTAGCAAGTATTCTTATCTGGATTAAGGAAATTAGCTTTGAAATCTGATTTACTAAAAAAAATTAAACAAAGAACAGAAATTTTTATCATATCCTGTTTTTCAGCAGCTGCCAAAAAGATCATTAGTTTTGTGAAATGACCTACAAATGTGGCATAACATAGTAATTATTTTTCTCACATTAAATTATTCCCAGGATAAAGTGTACTTGTGGTCGACTATTCCTTCACTTTACCTTTATTTGCTGAGTATTTAACTCCATACTTTTCACTTATGCTCATAGTAGGATATCCCTTTTTAGGTCACCTGTGTTAGTTTTTGGTACCAGATTTATATTCAGCTTAATTGGCTAATATTGTCATCTCTCTTTATAATATGGAACAGATTATAAATTATAAGAAATATATACTCTTTTAGAGTTGGAAAGAAGTTAGCAATAAAGACATAAGGTCCTCAAGCATTTATTAAAGATAAATTTTGACCATAGGCTAAAATAACAGTCAAGGATCTGACAAAAATGATATTTAAAATAAGGTATAGTTATATTGCTTATGCATACTTGTGTTTTTTTTAGAAAATAGTGAATTGAAATGTCATAACTGTTCTGATCCTAAATACAAAACACACACTTTATATTCAGATCATAAACAAACAACACAATTTCTATGCCTACCTGGTGACAGGTTACCCCAGTTAAAGGTGAGATGGTTAGATGAATTTTTTTTCCAATGTGTTAAGATTGTAAATTTCCATAAGATTCTTCTGCATATGTCCTAGTACTTTGAGTAAAAATTGGAATGCTAGATTGTTACATAAAAATATAATTATATTGTACAGCTACTGTTTTGGATATGTCTAGATTATGAGGAAGCAAGGGTTAAGACTTCATTGGGATTCTCTATTGTCTTTTTCATATCTTTTCTACTTGAATCTACTTTTATCAGGCTTCCATTTGAAATCAATTTCAGCCTTTTAACTGGAACTACAGGGAATATTTTTCATTTTTAGAAGTATTTTACAAATTTCCACTTGCTTCTATTCCATTCACGTTCCTTTTAGACAAAGTCATTTGTAGTCAAGGATCATAGTTCTTTCCAAAGGCTGGCAGTCTGCTGATTTACATTCTCCACTTAATAACAAGAAGTGGTAAAGCTACACAAAGAGCAAATATTGTTTTAATAATTCCTTATTATGAAGGCTACATGGTTTCTTTGTGGACAGAAGTAACTGAGAATAATTGCTTAGCTGCACTATTGAAGAATTTTTAAAAGCAAAGTGATGTTCAAAAATTCTGTGTCTAGTTATATACACCAAAAATTGAAAGCAGAGACTTGAACAAGTATTTGTACACCAATGTTTATGACAACATTATTCAAAAATCACAAAAGGAGAAAATAATCCAAAAGTCAGTTAATAAGTAAATGGAGGAACAAAATGTGGTATATACATGCTCTGGTATATTAATCAGCCTTAAAATATGAAATTCTGATACAACAAATAATGAGAAGACAAGCCACAAATAGGGAAAACACTTTTGCAAATCACATATCTGATAAAGAACTGGTATCCAAAATGTACAAATAACACTTAAAATTCAGTAATAAAAAAACAATTAAAAAAGTAAAAATATCTGGACACCTCACCAAATAAAAATACAAATGACAATTGCATGAAAAGTCCTCAACTTCTTATGTCACTAGGGAATTAAAATGAAATACCACTACCCATCTATTAAAAACGCTAAGAACTGATGTAGACATGGAGAGACAGGAATTCTCATTAATTGCTGGTAGAAATGCAAAATGGTACAGCCACTTTGGAAAACTTTTCAGTTTCTTATAAAACTAAACATGCCTTACTGTCTAATCCAGCAATCATGCTCCTTGTTATTTACCCAAATGAGTTGAAAACCCGAATCCTCTTAAAAACCTGCACATGAATATTTATAGCAGCTTTATTTTTAGTTGCCAAAACTTGGAAGCCATCAAGATTTCCTTTATTACATGAACAGATAAACTGTGGTACATCCAGGCAATGGAATATTATTCAGCACCAAAAAAATAAATGAATGATCAAGCCACAGAAAGACATGGAGGACACATGAATACAGATTAATAAGTGAAAAAAGCCAATCCAAAAATGCTACATACTGTATGATTTCAACTATGTAACATTGTTGAAAAGGCAAAACTATGGAGACAGTAAAAATTTCAGTGGTTGCCATAGGTTGGGAGAAGGAAGGGATGAATAAGCACAGCAGAATATTTCATGGCAGTGAAAATATTCTGTATGATATTATAATGATGGATATATATGATTTTACTCTGTCAAAACCCATAGAATGCACAATACCAAGAGTGAATCCTAATGTAATGATGATAAATGATAGTGTGTGATAATGTATCAAAGTAGGTTTATCAATTATAGGTTCATCACTCTGGTGCCAGTGTTTGTAGTAAGGAAGGCTGTTGGAGGAGCACAGGAGGAATATTAGAACTCAGTACTTTCCACTAAGTTTTTCTGTGAATTTAAAACTACCTTAAAAATACAATCTATTAAAAAGAAATAATAGAAAAATATTCTGATGTATGCTACAACTACAACATAGACGAACCCTGTAAACTGTATGCTCTGTGAAACTAACCAGAGAAAGCAAGGACAAGTAAGGTATTATTGTGCTTATAGGAACAAATTCATAGAGACAGAAAATATAGTAATGACAAGTAAGGTATTATTGTGCTTATAGTAAACAAATTCATAGAGACAGAAAATATAGTAATGATTACCAGGGGTTGGGGGTAGAGGGAAATAGGGAATTGTTATTTAATGGATACTGAGTTGCACTTTGAAAGGATATAAAATTTCTGAAGGTGGATAATGGTGATGATTGCACGACAATGTGAAAGCACTTAATAACAATGATTGGTACATCTAAAATGTGTTAAAATAGCAAAGTTTGTGTTATGTTTATTTTAACATATTAAAGATGAAGAAAAAATTTTAGTTCACATATTTTTAGACATATCTGTTTTTCCAATGAAGTTAAGTCACAACCAAGTTGTAAAATTATATGAATAATCCTCTTGCACAAGAATTCTGGTTGTATCTGATTTAAGATTTGGCAATTGGATTTTTTTCTTAGTCTTTGTTCAAAGGCCTAAAATTCTATGTTAAATGTCTTCCATCCTGGACAACCCATAACTCTCTTAACACACTTCACACTTTAAAGCTAGAAAATTCAAAAGATGTCATATGTGTGGCAGAATTCAAGTTCTTCCTGGGAGAATTGAGTCCACAAGAATATTTATATGACTAGGGATAAGGTTATACTAATTTATGGATGATGTCTTGTGATCTCCTTTTCTTCATACTAGAAATTTTTTCCTTGTTCTGACACATTCCTATTGTGGCTCAGCAGTAACAAGCCCAACTAGCATCTTTGAGGTTGCAGGTTTGATCCCTGGCCTTGCTCAGTGGGTTAATGATCCAACATTATTGTGACTGTGGCATAGGCTAGCAGCTGCAGCTATGATTTGACCCCAGCCTTGGAATACCCCTAGACTGGAAACTTCCCTGTGCCACTTGAGCAGCCCTAAAAAGACCAAAAAAAAATTTTTTTAATAGAACTACCATATGATCCATCATCCTGCTTCAGGGTAGCTATCTGAAGAAATGAAGACACTAATTCAAAAAGATATATGTGCCCCCATGTTCACTGAAGCATTGTTTATAATAACCAAGATATGGAAATAGCCTAAATGTCCATCAATGAATGAATTGCTAAAGAAAATTGCCTGGGGTTCTGATGGCTGTAACTCCAGCTTCACAGGTCTTGGACCTGCCCCCCGGCCAATGTGCAGATGGCCATCAAGCCTGGGAGAAGCCGTGGCTTACACAAAGATTTAGTTCTAGCACCTGAAGCTCTAGTACAAGGTAGCAGCCACCAGTGAACCCTAAAGAAGTCATGGCCTGTGTTCATTTCAGATCCAGCTTTCCAACCAAAACAAATGGGTTCACAAAGACTGTATAAGGACTCTCCCACAAAAAAGGCATGCCTTCAAGACCAAAATAGGTAATTATTGTACCAAATTTCATACAGGAAAACAGAGAAAGTAAAAAATAAAATGAGAATAGAGAGGAATGTGTTCCAAATTAAAGAATAAGATAAAGCCACAGAAATGATCCCTAACAAAATAGAGATAAGACACTTAATGGATAAAGAGTTCAAGTCATTTGTCATAAAAATTCTCACTGAGCTCAGGAAAAGAATACAAAAACACAGTGAGAACTTCAACAAAAACTATAAAATATAAAAAAGAACCAACCAGAGCTTAATTACATGATAACTGATATTTAAAAATACACTGGGAGGAATTAACAGAAGCTTAGGTGATACAGAAAAAAGGTATAAGCAACCAAGAAGACAGAGTGGGAAATAATCCAATCAGAACTGCAAAAAGAAAAAAAAAGTTTAATGAGGATAGTTTAACAGATCTCTGGAACAATATTATGCAGCCTCACATTCACATTAACAGGAGAAGAAAGGAAGCAAGGGGAACAAAACATATTAATCAAATTGTAGCTGAAAATTTCCCTAACCTGAAGAAGAAAACATATATCTAGGTACAGCAAGCAAAGAGAGTCCCAAGGAAGGTGAACCCATCAAGACTCACACCAAGACATATCATTATTAAAATGATAAAAACTTAAAGATAAATAGAATTTTTCAGGCAGCAAGAATAAAACAAAGTGTCACATACAAGGAACACCCATAAATCTATCAGCTGGTTTTTCAGCAGAAACTTTGTAAGCCAGAAGGGAGTGACATGATATATTTAAAGAGCCAAAAGGAAGAACTTACAATAAAGAATACTCTATCCATCAAGGTTATCATTCAAAATTGAAGGAGAGGTAAAGTGTTTTCAGACAATCAAAAAATTTTAAAGTTAACAGCCACTAAACCAACCCACAAACAATTTTAAAAGATATTTTTTCAGTGAAAAAGAAAATGCTATAGCAAGAAATAAGAAGTCATACAAAAGAAAAAAGTCCTGCTGGTAAAAATATAGTTAAGGCAGTGGATCAAAAATGTAAAACGCTGGAGTTCTTGTCATGGCTCATTGGTAACAAAACCCAACTATTATCCATGAAGACACAGGTTTGATCCCTGGCCTTGCTCACTGTGTTAAGGATCTTGCATTGCCCTGAACTGTGGCATAGGTCACAGATGCAGCTCAGATCTGGGGTTGCTGTGGCTGTGGCTGTGGCTGGCAGCTGCAGCTCCAGTTTGACCTCTAGCCTGGGAACTTCCATATGCTACAGGTGCAACCCTAAAAAGACAAAAAGAAAAAAGAAAAAAAAGAAAAAGTTAGTGTGAAAGTTAAATGAAAAGCTATAAAATCAACTATAAATTCAAAAAAGATAAAGGATACACATAAGGATGTAAAATAATA